>NC_141625.1:41800322-41857822 GCF_047967505.1 Dipteris shenzhenensis
GCTATTGTAGTAGTCGATGTTGAAGTCCCCGACGATGTAAGTTATGTAAATGGGGGTATCAATCCAAGCATGTCAATCGATTTTGTGGACTTGTAGACAATTATTATTGTGAAGGTCTACTTGTTTGTGTTTTGCAATATGGTAAGCAAGCATATGCACCCATTCTTATATGATGGTTTGGTTTTAACCATGGTGATGTTCTCCTTGTAGTACATTACGAGCCCAACGCCTGTTGATATTGAAATGGATTGAAAACTTGGCAAGCCAAGTTGTTTGGTGGGCTAGTGCAGGTTCTTGGAGGCATAGGATTGAGACACTCAGGATGCTTTCACAGGATGGTAAATCCCTCAAATGGCAAGGTATTGACCTTTTGTTAAGGCTTTGTAGTGATAATGTTGATCTGTTCAAGCATTGAAATTAGAATTTGTGGAAAGCCCATTCGCAATCAAAGTTCAAGCAATTAATCTCTTCCAAGACCAATGAGTCCACCTTGATATATTTTTGCCAAGAGCAATGAGTCCACCTTGATATATTTTTGCTCTATCTTGGAGAGCAAGTAAAGTTTTGAGGGATCATGGACACGGGACAAGGCATTGTAAGTAAGACCATGTGTGCTTTTGCACCACCTCAATCACTCAGCCTCAACCTTAGCTTGTTGCATGCCATGTGGCGCTTCCTTGCTCTCCATCCTTCTCCTCCATCCTCCAGAGTCCATAGCTCTCCTCGAGCTCCCTCCCTCACCCCCGAAGCTTTAGAATACCTTCTCCCAACCTTCAAGTACCTTCCACGTGGTAGGTCTGGGATTAGCTGCCTTAAGGAATATAACTGTGCTCTCCATCCTTCTCCTCCATCCTCTAGAGTCCAGAGCTCTCCCCGAACCTCTCTCCTTCACCCCCGAAGCTAGAATACCTTCCCCCAACCTCTAAATACCTTCTACGTGGCAGGTCTGGGATTAGCCACCTTAAGGAATATAAGAGATAAGAGATAAGAGAAGCCAAAAAAAACTTTAACCTAACATCAACCAACACTAAACTAGGATATAGAGGGTAGGTTTCAAACATCTATACACATGAGCAAAATGTAATCCCATGTAGGACCAGTAACCAATGAATAAGAAACACTGAACTAACTCTAACCTAATATTAAGCAACACTAAACTAAGATTTAGAAAGTCACCATTTGAACTAAGTTTCAAACATGTGCACAAATTAGAAAAAAAATCTCATCTTTCCATGGACCAACAAGATGAATGATTTGTATCATTCAAGAGGCGTGCCAAAACTCTAATAAACCAAATGCCGAGCTGCATAGGCAATTAAAGAGGAAATCCTCTCCACATGTGGCACTCTCAATGGCCAATCAACTATTTCCACCTAACATGTAGTCCTTAAATGGAAAGAAAATTATTTTACCTTTCAAAAGTTGGAGAACCATAAGTATACCACGCACAGGGCAGGTGTAAACATTAGAAAACACAGCCTAAATCCGCTTGCTCGTATCGTGTTTTCGCCTTCATCAAGACATTTAGAAATATTGGCACCTCTTAAAACTTAAAGTCGGCGCACACAGTCTCAACACCGTCCAAAAGTCCGCTGAAACCCAGGCGGGATTTCTCGAGATCGAACTCCATCAGAACGTCCTCCTGTTGGAATGTGCCCAGAACTGACGGTTTCCCGACGCCCGCGTCCAGAAACGCAAGGCATACGACGGAATCAGACACAGACACCACCGAACTCAGACCAAAGATATACCAGGTTACGTTTCCTTGAAGGTGGAGGTCGATCTCTGGTACTGCCAGGCCAAGGCGGGTCGAGAAGGTTGAAGAGGCAAGGTAGCAGTTGTCGAAGGGAGCCACGGGACTAGTCGAAGTAAGGTTGCGCATTGCAGCTTTGGAGGCGAAGCTAGACTTCAGGGAGGTGTAAAGCGAGTGCGTAAGCATCGTGTATCTGTGCTCGGTGCTGATCTGCAGATTTTGTGGTTTGATATCTAAGGGAGTGTTATCTATCGTGATGCCTTTCAGCCCGAGAAAATAACCGTGCTTGCGTTTCAACAGGCTCGCATACGAGAGAAGGGCAGAAACATTGACAGGAGTTCCAGACTGGAAGCTGTAATCTACTCCGGCGCCGAAGAAGATCGGGCCTGGGCTGCTTGAAGACGACGGCAAGCAATAGGCAAATTGGCGAGCAATGCCTGCACGCATGGCCAACTGAGAAGGCAAGGAAAACCTCCCGTCGCCGAGCCCAGCGATCGCAGAATCAGAGCGATTACAATAAATTTTCACGCCATTCACAGCAAACGGCGAGCCAACGGAGCTGCCGTCGGTGGAGTTGAGAGTAAATCGATCATGGGAGAACTTTCCGCAATGGGAAGCCCGTGTGAGGACTGTGATGTCGCTTTTCAAGTCAAGGAGGAGGAGCTGGGACTGCGGGGGTTTGCCGACGGCGAGCTGGAGGAAGAAGGAGCCGGAGGTTGAAGCAGTGACCTGGGCGAGCAATGCGGAAGGGCTGGAGGCAGCGGAGGAAAGGAGGAGGGGAGTGGATGCGATGAGGAAGGTGAGGATGATTGGTAGAACTAGCAGCTGCTGGGGCTGCGAAAGAGTGGATGGAGGCGGCATGGCTGGCTGTATTCCTGGTTTCAACGTGCAAGCTCAGCTAAGCTAATAGGTCGTAGGTCGGCGGAGGGATGGATGGATGACGGCCTTTGAAGCAGCTCAGGAGCTCCAAACTTTTACACAGACATGGAAGCCGATGACACAGCTGGACTGAATACGCCACCTGGCATTTTGCTTATCTGGCATTGTGCCCGCGCTTTGACCAAGCGCACTTCGGTGAAATTTTGTTGACAGTTTTCAAAACCTTCAACATCGATCGCTGACTTCCGACGAGTCTATAGGAGAAGTTGGGTTGCTAATTTTATATGACCACGATGCTTTGGAGTAGAGCAATGAGGCTCCATGAACATCGAGGGCACTTGAGGTGCAATGAGGCTCCCCCTGTGTGTTGTAGTGGTCACCCAACCCACATGCTAGACCCTGATAGCAATTGCAATATCATGGATCAAGAAAAGAGAACACTCTTTCTAGCTTAGGAAAACAAGGTGGCAAACCATTATAAGGTCTACAAAGGTGGAAATGCTAACCATTGATAAGGTCTTCGATCGTTAGGATCCCATATGGGGCAAAAACAGTAAGAACAGTTAATGAACATAATAGAAATCCTTTTACTACCATTTCTAACTCAAAGTTTAACATGATCTGTATGGCTTAAAATATTCAGTTTGACATTGTTGTGAACTAAATAGCCAAAAAAAAGGTTAGGCATTGTTTTGAACCAAATCCATAAATTATAGCCTTTGAAGGAGGTACAAGGCAAAATCTTACTAAGATGAGTCCACACTATCATTGCTATACAAATGCCTTCTTTTAAGCCCGAGAGTTTAAGGAGAATCATTAATTTCATGTGGTACAATATGTTCTTCATGCATTGTGCATAGATTGGAATGGTAGACATTCGAGTAAGTTCGCATGTTGAAGGAGATTAGAGCAAACTTATGAGGATTGCATCGAAATTTAGGTGGACGTCAAAATATTTGATTTCAAAGGGGCTATGCCAATAAAATAAATTTGAAGGGTGTCCTTAAGCAAGTCAAAGGCATCCATGGAATAACTAACAAAAGATATAGTAAGGAGAGAGTTTCCACGACATGTACAACAATGACCTCCATTTTGTAATAAAAGGGTTCCTATAGTAGTCTCATGTGTAGCACCAATGACGTGACACTATTGACCAACAGGGAGCTCCACCATGTATTGAATGATAACTAGCACATTTATTTTACTTGCTAATAGAAAACATGAAGACATCCAAAAAATTGGCGAAAATATTTCCTCCATTTAAACTACCGACCTCCAAATATTTCCTTCGGTTAAACTACCAACCTCCAATAAAAAAATTCGTCCATAAACTACCCACCTCAACTATTTTAACTATGATAATATTAGTGATGTGTTTTGCTCCTCTATTCCAAAATTTTCAGTATCATCTTATTTCCAACAATTGGCTATTGTAAAACAGATGTCATTTTATAATCTAATAACTTAACATGATCCAAAAAAAGTGGCATTTACATGTGTGTGTGCAATCTTCCATGTATCACTTTTATGGAAACCAAAGTTGAAAAGTCAAACAAGGGTACGGGTGTGCTAATTTCACATTAATCGGCAAACTTTTGCCTCTCCAAAGACTATACAAACATGGTTGTAGCAAAGCAAGGACCAGTTACAAGTGCATGTGCATTCTTATGTAGCACCTTTTTATGGCGACAGTAAGGTAAAAGTCAAACAAGGGTGTATGTCTTTCACATTAACAAAATACATGGCTATGTTTGAATTGTTTCTTGACACAATAAGATATGGTTGACAGATCCAAAGTTTAGCACGAAAGTCCAAACAATATGAATGTGGTTGTACTCAGTTACTTACTTCAAGGGCTAGACCACTCAACCCTACGTATAAATACACATGTTCAAGGTGCATAATAAGAGAGACTTACGTATGGGGTCCCATCTTCCCTTCTTTTATGATCTATCTTGTATGTAGACTTTTGTAAACCTTAAAATAACCCTTCTTATGAATTTGCATCTTAGGTTTACATACTCATATATGCGCCCTTGGAACTTTTTTCAAGGCTTTGTTTCTCTAATTAGTGCAAACAAATTGCCTAGTTATTTGTACCTTATACAAAGAGTGAATGAATCTTGAGATTTGCATCCCATAAGAAGGTACTCTAACTTCATGATTATAAACTACAAGATGTAAATACATATCTTATAATACTCTAACATCATGGAGTTAAAACCATGATGTGACCTTTTGATCAATTTCTTCTGAATTCACATCCATGTAGATCCTGCAGGGGATGGGGGGCAGCAAGGGTTCACGTCGAGAAATTTTAGTCTACCATGTGCATTTAAAAGGAGGGGTTTTTTAATCCAACTTTAGGAAAAAATCATTTAGTTCATAATTAAAGAGGATTAGTGTATATACGGGGGGAATCTTAGTTGAGGCACTTTTTAAATATGCCTTGAATGCCTGTGATACATAGGGTTTCTTAGTCACTGCACCCCTTGAGCATGGATCATTTTGTGAAAAATATGTCTTTCACGCATACCAATATGGCAATAACCTAGAGCCTCCCATTCTAATTTTTGTACATAAGCACTTTAGCCAAGTCCTCTTTATTTGGAACCCATTTCCATTTTTTTTCCAAACAACCCTCATAAAGTTGTTTCATTGTATATTTTTCTAGGAGATTTTTGAATGGTTTGGGTTCATACCATAATGTTGTGAATGTGGTAGGGATTCCCATCTCATCCCTTGCTATTCAAGCAACCTTTGCAACCCAAATTGGTCCAGCTTGGTCATCCAACTCTAATTTTGGATCCGCTGCACAAACAACAATAAAAAGACCCTCTTTAATTTTATTGGATGGTACAAACTCTGGCATTACACCCTTCCTACCATAAAATTTACGAGGCAAAAGGCATTGCTCTGATTCTTCCATATCTTTAGCTATAGTGGACTCTCTAGCAAATGCAGAGTCTTCTCTTGACTCAATTTGTTATGGCAAAAATAGATTTGAGTACTCTATGCTTGGTAAATTTTCTTATTCTTTTACATTTTAACAAGGGATTCATTTGCCGTGATTAGCTCCATATTTTTCTTAGACTGCTCTCGGTATTTTTGCATCATACTCCTAACGGATCCATGCCACCAATGGAGGTGGGGGGGATCTTAATGTAGGAAAATTTGTTATATTCTAATCCATGCCATCAATGGTGATTCACATATACTTCTTGATATCTTAAATAGCTTCCTCCCTTTACGAAGCATACACCATTCTAGCATCTTAAACATGATATTAATGGATGGCTCTCCATCTTATATATTTTTCTTGAAGTTTCTCGCATTTACTATGTTCAAATTTCAATGGCATTTTTCAATTCAACTTGCATTCAACTAGAGGAAGATGGCATTGGCACATGATACTTCCATCTAGCATTGTCTGTGTAAGATGAGTTTGTGGCAATGCCTTGTCTTCAAAGATTTGCTTTAAAGTTGTGGCTGCATTCAAGGTGCTTCTTTGTCCTTTTAACTTGCATATATATGCCCTAATAGGTACCAACTGATAATCTACTTAATAATAACGGGTATCATTGGTTACATATGACTAGTCCATTAAGCATCGACATCAACCAAGGTTTGCATGGTGAGCTACCTTTAGGTTGTCGAAGGAAGCAAGAAAGCTCTTAAAGTAGATAATTATGTCTATTTGTCCTGTTTTGATCCAAATACCTACACGTATAGCCTTGCAAGATTCCTTTGTAACTATTTTAAGGAAAAGTTTCTTACAACAGACTTTCATTATAGTTTCTTATATATTCTATTCGGATAGCATTACATGCCTCTTGGTTTTTGGAATTGGTGCCATGATTTGTCGCCTCTTAACACTTACATACTTTCTTTTTTAGCCTAGCCACTTTCTTTTCCTATTGGACATGCCATCGTTGTCCATTTTAGATTGCATTTCACTTGCATCTTCATTTGTAAAGTCAAATGTTGAATGGCCTTGAGAACTATTTGACAATTTGTAGTATCTTGGAAATTGCAATTGATTAGAAGTTCATTGAAACCAATAGTTTGAATCCAAAAGCATTTGATTGAGTATGTCATTGAATTGGTTCCATTTTAGTATAAACATCAAGTCTACCTATAGCCTCATGACCATTGTCACTAATGCGTGAATCAATTTAAGTCCCACAAACGTCCACCCCAATAAGAACTGCATGGCCGATATCATTATTATCATCAATCCTAGTTATTACATCTCTTATCCCAAAATGGCATCGATATACTCTATCCAAGTAAGTACTTCATGGCCAGTATCACTATCTAAAGCATCGCTTATACCACAAATAACATCAATATCCCCATGACCCCTGTTATCACATCGCTTGCCCCACTAACATCATCAATATCCTCAATTCCAGTAAGTACTTCATGATGAATATCATTGCTCTCTCTATTAGTGCATTACTTATTCCACCAACTTCTTGTCCTTGTGATCTCAAATTTTCAGATTGGGTGCCCTTTAAATGTTGTCTTCCACTATTTTGGTAATACATTAAACTTGTGTTGTCCATCACATTGAAAGATACTTTCTTAAGCACATGGGATTTTACCAATGCTACCTCCCAAGTGATAGTATTATGCACTTGTAACTGTGATTCACCATAATCCATTGCACTTTGAATAATTCCTTCACTTGTCAACTTAATAATCTTGATCATGCAAAGTATATTGTGAATATAACCCATAAATGTGACAACTCCGAGTACTTCTCTTGACTAAGACAAAATATCCACCTTTTCTCCCTCAAGAAATGTTTGAAATGTAATATGATTATGAATAAGAGACATTGGAATGATCTCAGTCCCGATCCCAATCCCAAAGGTCTCTTTGTGCTTGTATGTCAATAATTCGACATTGTAATAAATCACCGAGTGTTTCAAAGTCTCCTTGGTGGATACTTGGTATTATTATCACACACCTTCTCTCACCACAATGTTGAAAGTGACATAAGCTCATGGGTTCAAGACTGAGTATTTGCCCAAAGCCAACCACTTTATTTTTCCTATACAATACCACATTTAAACCCTCTTCAAGAGTGAAATCCAACATTGGAAACAAAGATCATTTAATTTAGTAATGGAAATGAAAAATATAATTTAATTGCTTCAAAAATAATTAAAGTGGTTAAAATCTAAACCCTAACCCTAAAGTCTAAAGACTAAAACAATATATTTAGTTAGATCTAAACCCTGACCCTAAACTCTAAAGACAAATAATATATTTAGTTAAGATATAAACCCTAGTTTTATGGTATAAAATTAAGAAAAAAACTTAAAATCTACCAACATTTTTTGGTACTAATTTGATTAAAAATCAAAATATCTTTAAAAAACCTCTAATTTTTTGTATAAATTTAAAAAAAACAAAGAAACATTTTTTTAAAAACCCTCATTTTGTGATTTTAATATGCTGTTTTGAAAACTCTAAATGTGAAGATGTGGATCGAACATAAGGCAAGCTTGAGCCTTATGTGGGCACATATGTATGCATGTAAGGCAACATAAGGCTTGAGCATTATCTGGGCACATAAGGCACATGCCTTATGTGTACACATAAGGCAACATAAGGCTTTGAGCCTTATATGCACATAAGACTCCCTTATGTGAGAATTGAGGCTTATAATATATTTAAATGTATTTATTTAGTATTAAATTAAGATATATATGTATTTATTTAAAAAATATTTAAATTAGGATCTAAATATGATATTTATAAGGGGAGATAGTTATGGTAGAGGTGTGAGCAAATGCACTCTCAGCTATTGATTTTTATGAACAAGCCAAGCTGTGGAGTTATTATTAATGTATTCTAACTCCGCATTGTTGTGAGTAGATTTTTGTGGACTGTTTTCTTGAACCATTTAGTTTTTTCGGGTGCATATGATGGTCAATGGTTGATTGCTTTTTCGCATGGCAGCAATCTTCCTTTTTTCCTTTCTTAATTTAGTTTGTACGCTTCGATCTAGGCAGAGGTATGGAGGATTTGTTTTTTACCTTTTTTTCTTTCATGTCGTCCCCACATTTTATTCAATGGTTGTGTACACCAATGAATGATCAGACCAGTATATAAACTGCGTTCTGTGATGGCTTGTTTCACTTGTTGTTGCCTTCCATATATGGTCAAGTGTTGAGCCGTGGATTGTTGTGGGTGTTGTGATTTCTTGTACCATATTCTTTGTTTCCATGAATTGTTGTAGAATTTTCGTTTTATGATTGTTTAGTTGGTAATCAATGTTGAAGTCACCCACTATTAGTACCTGTAGTCCATGTAGGATTTTGCTTACGAAGCAGGGTTTGTAGGTTGAGATCTCTACACTAACACACCAAGCAAGCATATAATGGAGTTGGTGGAGGACAATATCTACACTCTTAGCTTGAGGGAGCCAACAGTCTGTTAGCTTGCAATGAGCAAAGTGAGATAGTAATTCTCATAGTAGCACTTTAATATTTTAATATCTTAAAATATATTAAGATCCAAAATATTTTTATACTTTTTAAAAAACTTTCATATAAATTAAGATTTGAATATCTTGATTTAGTATTAAATTAGAATATATTTATTTCAAATATATTAAGATTTCAATATATTAGAATATATTTAGATTTAAAACATCCATTTGAAATCAAATACATTTTAATTATATGTATAATTAAAATATACATCATAATATATCAATATATATATTAAATTAAATTTTAAAATATATTAAGATTTAAAACATCCAATTCAAATCATAGTATATATTAATTATATATATATTTAAAATATATGTCATAATATACTTTAAATTAGGATTTAGAATATATATTAGTATTTAAATTAGAATAGATTAAGAATTCTCATATGTTAGAGTATACTATTTATAATATATTAAGATTTTTAAAATTAAGATTCGAATAAATTGGAATTTTTTTATTTTTTTATAATAAATAATAATCTATTAAACAAAATTATTATTGGTATGATTTGATCACTTCATCAATGAATGCCAAAGGTTCTCTTGAAGATCACCCTTTTGCTTGCCACATAAAGTGTACCATTGTGGTGAATGTACCATTGTTTGAATATAATAATTATATGGTATAATTATTATCCCATCTCTCTCCTATCCTCAAGCACTTTATGCCAATCTTCTTGAAATTATTAATTACATCAATCCTATCCCCCAATCACTTTCTTCCAAATCTATGTACCATTGTTTGAATGCATAAGAGCTACTTATGGGAATATAATAATTATATTGTCCTATCTCTCTCCTATCCTGAGGCACTTTATGCCGAATCTTTTGAAATGAATAATTATCCTTTCCCCCAATCACTTTATTCCAAATCTATCATCCAATCACACTTTATTCCAAATCTATCACGTAATATTTTATTTGAACGCTTTGACTTAACACTGTGGAATACATCATTCTCCCACTCTTTGAGTCATTTCTTAAGAGCTTTCGTCGGGGGGTGCACTACTAAAGAAACCCTATGTATCACGTGCATTCAAGGGGTATTAAAAAAACCCCTTGACTAAGATTTCCCCCCCAATAAAAATACCCCTCTTTACTTATGGACTAAGTGATTTTTTCCTAAAGTTGTTTTTAAAAACCCTTCCTGTTATTGTAATCATGTTACATTTTTTCAAAAAGTTCAATTAAAATACCCCTTCTTTTGAATGCATGTGGTACACTAACACTTTGTAAGGTGAACCCCTCGAGGAACTTACTCTCTCATTCCTTCTTCTATCTTGCCTCCTCCCACCCTCCTTGCAAACTTGTCATGATAGCCTTGCTCTCTGTATTTGCTGCATTCATTTCTTATGCACTTCCTCTCTCGTTTCTTCTTATATCTTGCCTTCCCACCATGATTCTCATTGCAAACATACCACAATCTTGCTCTCTCTTGCACATCCGGCTACTTTTTCAGTTTTTTGCATACCTAGAGGATCTTTTCAAAATAATATCTCAAGTGGAGCAACAAATTAGTGACAATTTAAGTGGATTGCTGAGAATGAAGCGAAGAGAGCGGAGCAAAAGAGTAGAGAATGTGCAAGACCATTGTTACAATTCGAAAAAAAGATGAATTTGTGATCAAAAGAGGCTAGAGAAGGAGGAGCGAGACAAAATAAGAATGAGCAGGTAAGAAATAGAAATTTCATTATCATTCAGATGAGAGCAATGTCAAAGGTATGCTAGAGCAGAGTATCATATCATGTAGGGTCATAGAAGATGACATATCAGTGTAGACAAAGTGATCCAGGGGCTGAAAATTCGAGCTCGAAGGTGCAAATATGATGCACTCTCTACTAATGAAGAGGCCCATAAAAATGAACAAGGTATGGTGGCATGTCAAACCTGCATGCTCAACTATCATGATCTGAATGTGAATAACTCCATCCTGGAGGCAGTTTGGTGCTCTGTCCAAGAGACTTCCTCGTATACGGATGAGGTGTCTACCCATGAGTTTTAATTCGTTCATTTTATGTGCTGGATGGCTACAATGGATCAACCGGTGGTTCCGATGATGAGGATTTAATGTTTCTGACCTGTGCATAAGTTAGACTATAGACCTAAGGTGCTTAGTGCATAGAGCACAATCTGGCAAGATCATTTTTGCCTTTTGGATCACCTCCAAATTCGACCTAGATCAAAAGTTATGGCTCTCGGAAGAATGTCCAAACTTTGAGCACAAGAGGGTGGTCAAAATGATGAGGTGGCACATGTAATAACATGGTAGCGAGAGGCCACATGCAAATTACAAAAGGTGTGCTTATGTGGCACTCAATGCTTAAGTGGCATAGTGATGATATGGCATTCTGAGGTTGACATGCTGATTGTGCTCCTGACATGACACTACCACATGTTATGATGACATGGTAGGATGATGATGTGGCACTATGACAATCACTGATGAGGTGGAAAATGTTGATGTGGTAGGCTACATGGCATTGATGATGTGTTAGTGGTCGGTGCCAACGTAGCAAAGTCGTGCCATCGATGATGTGGCAACATACATGGCTAAAATGATGTGGCACTATCTTGGGACTGCTGATGTGGCAAGTGAGTCACTACGCACGATGTGGTGGGTTTGTGTGATGTGGTAGATAGGATTGCTAGGATGATGTGGCAAATAAGAGGTGCCGCATGGCCATGTGGGGACCAAACCTTTGTGTTTGGTAACCCTTGGAGATAGGGTTGCTGCTACGTGTTGATTGTAGGGTGGCCGACATCTTTGAGAGATGCCGACGGAATCTCTAAGGATTTTGTCTGAGGTCGTCTTCCTCATTTGGACGTGGAGTCTACATGGTCTCCCTTCGAGCCTGGATGGTTGTTTGCAAGACCTTTTTGTGTTGTCGGTTGTTACAAAGCAGTTCGGAGAAGGAAGCTGCCGCTAGAGGTCCACTGGCACCGAGTCGAGCTGAGCGTTGGAGCCGCCTTTTCTAGAGCCACCGTGAGTTGCATGCGTCATGGAGGATTGGCCGCCTGTTTTAGCGTGGATCTTTTGTGGCTCATTATGGAGGCCGCTCGCAGGTCAATTGGGAGCTGCATTTGAGTCGCGTGGAGTCCATTGTGGAGCTGGAGCTCATAGAGCTTGTTGCCAGTTGTGGAGAGAGCGCTGAAGCAGTCTATGTTGTTGAAGCTTGTGTTTGGAGCTCGTCACTGCACATTTGCTATAGATGGTCGATGGTGGTGGAGCATACAGTCTTGTTGCGATGAGGGGTCGTCTGCTAGTCGGTCGTTGTGACGATGGGTGCTACGAGTAGGAGCTTTGCCGCAGGAGCCGCTTGGGAGAAGCTTCTTCTTTGGATCTTTGGCCTAGGGCTGAGCGTCAAGGTCATAGCTAGCCGTTTGAGAGCCATCCGAGTCGGCTGCATGTTCGCATTGTTTGTAGGATTGCTGAGAGACGAGAATCGCTCTTTGCTATTATAGTAGCTGAGAGTCGTAATAGATAGAGTTATTTGTAGTGTCGATTGTCGTTGGAGACTTCTGGAGACAGTCGTGTCCCTGCCTGGTCTATTGGAGGCGCGTTGAGGGAGCTCAATGTAGATAGAGCTGTTGTTGTCTAGTCGTTGGCCTTTGCTGATGAAGTTAGTGTAGCTTAGTTGCTTCTAGTCGGTTTGTTGTTGCTGCACTTAGAACATTGGTGAAGCACTGCTTTGAGTCCTTTGAGTGAAACTTCTTTGCGAGCTACCTCTTAGAAAACCTCTAGTGTCTCACGGTTTTCTACAGAGAGGGAAAACTAATAGAGTTCAAATGAACCTTCCAAAACAGTCAAACTCACTAAAGAACAGAAATAAGGATGAAAACTAGAATGAGCATAATCCTTTATCAATAGCTCGGAATGGCGAGCTTTCTAAATTAAGTTGGAGATGGAGAATATCACTACAAGATGGAACTCTAAAAGAGCACAAGATGCCTCCAATGGCGGGCTTATTGCCTCGACGGAGCAAGGGGTTGTGTGCCTTGACAGAACAAGGGCTTGCGCTCTCTCTGATGGTATCTCTCACCAAGGTCGGAGAATGCCTCGCACAAGGAGGGCTTGGTGCCTTGATAAGATGCAAGGGCTTGGTAGCACTTGGTGCTCCTATACCAAATTAAAGTGGGAAGTGTGTGTGTGTGAGAGAGAGAGAGAGAGAGAGAGAGAGAGAGGAGTGCACACAATATAGCTACCTATACACTATGTTGTATTGAACATAAACATGAATATATACATGGAAACCCCTTAGGGTTAGGGTTGGCCCTTAATTCCCTTAAGGTATGGTACAATTTACACCGTCCTTAACATTGTAGTTGTGAGTACATAAATGGTGAAGAGATGGAGGATGCAGAGGAGTGGGTCACTTTTGAGATAGAAAGAACTAAGATGCACGTCTGCCCATGCTATAATAGGGAAAAAGAAGAGAAACTTAGACGCTCTTAATATGTAAAATTTTCTATTTTGAGATAAACTTGTAAAATTTTCTATTTTCAAATAATCTTAGACTCTCAAGCTATGTAAAATTTTCTATTTTGAAATGGAATCATTTGAATCATATATGTAAATCTTTAATGTATTTTAGGAGTGAATATTGACTTTAAACACTCTAGAATTTCATATAATTTTAAGGGTGATACTAACTTTAGGTTGCAAGACTCTAAAGTAATTTACTTGCCAAGTTAAACCCAAAACCCTAATTTTATGGTACATTATAAAAAAAAACAAGGTGTGCAAAAGTTTTTTGAAAAAGCCTTAATTTTTAGTATTAATTTGAAAAAAAAATAAAAAATAATAAGACAAGCTTTTGAAAACCCTCAAATTTTTGGATAAATTTGAAAAAAAAAAGTGAAAATATATTTTTTCTTATCAAATAAGATTCAAAATCTAGAAATGTTTTTTAAAAACCATCGTTTTTATACTTTAATTTGAAATGAAATTCAAAATCTAAAAATATTTTTGAAAAACCTTCATTTTATATTTTAATTTCAAATAAGATTCACAATCTATGTTTTTAAAAAACCCTCATTTGTATATTTTAATTTGATTTAAAAATAAAATATGGATATTATTTTAAATCCCTCATTTTTATATTTTAATTTATTAAAATAAAAATATACTTTAAAACTTTCAATTTTTTTGAATAAAATGACTTCAGGCTTGATCCTTATGTGAGCACATAAGGCTCACGTCTTATGTGCATACATAAGGCTCAATCTTGGGTTCACGGCATAAGGCTCAAGCCTTATGTGGGCATATAAGGCACATGCCTTATGTGCTCACCTTAGGCTCAATCCTAGGTTCCCAACATAAGGCTCAAGCCTTATTTGGGCACATAAGCTGCACGCCTTATGTGCTCATATAAGTCTCGATCCTAGTTTGCCAACATAAGGCTCAATCCCTATGGGGGCACATAAGGAGCACACCTTGTGTGCTCACATAAGGCTTAAGCCTTTTATACTTTACTTACATTTTGAAAGGAGTGGGAAGAAACTGGAAAGAGATAGTTTAAAGTATAAAGAAAAATTGGTCAGAGGTGCGATTTGTGAGATCGATTGATTTAGGAAGAGAATAGAAAGATATTCTAGGAATTATAAAGAAAAAGAGGGGTAATTGTAGGAAATTAAGGGTAAGAAAATAAAGGGCACAAGGTAACAATATGTAGAAATAGAGGGGGAAATTAGAAATAAGTAAGGGAGGGGGTCTAATAAATGAAGGAAGCAAAAGGGAGGGGGGAGGGGGACTTTGGACCTGTGAGGTCATGGTCGTCGTGTAGAGCGGAATACGAGGAGCGCATCATCAAAATTCTAGGGCCACGGGGGTTTAAAGAGCAATACGACTCACGAACAACTGAGCTCCATAGCACTTCAATGGAATCAAGGGCCATGGGGGTTGAAGAGCAGTACGAGCATCTAAGTCCACATGGTTAGAGCGACACAGACTATACAGGGAGGCTATGGGAGTGTACTACAGGGAAAAGGCCATAGGAGGTTGCACAAAACAAGGTAGGGCATGGGCAGCACCGCAACAGCTATCTCAAGGACACAAAGGGGAAAGGAGCACATATGTGAGTAAAGGCTCCATGGGCATTGGGCACTAGGTAGCGGGTAGACTAAGCATAAGTGAGGGGGTATTTGGTAGAGGGCTTTAAATGGGGAGAGGTGAGCAAAGTCGCAAGGGTCGGGTAGGAGAGGAGGGTGAGGCCCAAGAAAAATTAGGGCCGCAGACACCTTGTAATGATGAGGTCATGCAGATATCGAGGAGTGGTAGGGAAAAAATAGGGTAGTAAGTGCTAGCGGGTAGGGACTAGGCAAAATAGAACAAATAGAATAGTTTATAAAAATAGTTATTGGAAAATTTCAAAAAAGAATTTAATATGAAATAAAAGGAGCAAAGTAAAAGAAAAAACTAAAGGGATTTCTTTTTTAAAGAATAAATTTACGAAAAATACTACAAGGGAAAAAACTAAAGTTTTAGGAGAGGGGGAATAGGAAAAATAGGGGAATACTTCGGAAAAGTTTAAGAAAACATCAGAAAAAATTAGGGAGAAAATAGCATATAATTAGGAAATAAATAGGGAAATAATTAAACAAAAAAAATTTAAGAAAAACTTAAGAAAAATAGGAACTAAAAGGAAAAACTTAATGAAATTTGGTAAATTTTTGAGAAAGGAGAAGTAATGATATAAAGTAGAGGAATTTTAGAAGAAGAAATTAAATGAGAAAAAAGAAAAAAGAATTGTAGTGAAATTAGGCTAAAATAAGAAAAAATTAAAGGAAAAAGGAACTAATTAGAAAAAACGTTAGGAATTTAGGAAAAAATTAGGGACAATGGGAAAAATAGGGGGAAATGGAAATTTTGGAAAAGAAGGAATTTAATAAGAAGGTAAAATTTAAAAATCAAATTGAACGAGATAAGGAAAAAATTACTAAACAAGGAAAGTGAACGGAGTTTAATGAAAGGAAAAAATAATAATTAAAAAATTAAATAAAAAATAAAAAGAATTCAATACATTTTAATATAAAATTAAATAAAAAAGTGAGGGTGGTAAGGTGGGAATATAAGGGACCTAGGGTTCGAAAAGGGGGGAAGGGTTAGAAAGTTTGTATGTGTGTGTGTGTTCAAATTGTATAAATATATATATATGAACTCGGCCCAACCCTTGGGTGTAAAGAATTTCTTAGTACTAATGGAACAACAAGAGAGAATCGAGATCCTTTAAACTTTAGACATTATTATTTTCTAGTTCCCACAACCACTATGATAGAATCCACTCTGTAACCTTAAGTATATTTCTATATACTCTAGACATTGTTAACTTGTCTCAACCATAGGACTAGAACCCTTCAGATAAAGGCGTTCCCTCTACAAAAACCGTTTTGGGTCAAGCCGTAGTCCAATCATTCTATCAATGAAACTCATCTCGACTCTAGGGATCGAGATGCCTTGTTGATGCTCTTGTATCAACAAGGAATCCACACCATTGGGATAAAGACTTTGCCGGTACTTTTGGCTTCCCACCACGACAAGGTAGGGGTGATTACACTAGGCTATGCCCATGGTGGTTCAAATGTTTTAGAGCTTCATAGTCCCACACTTCTTAGCCTTTTTGATGGACATGATCCATCATTGAAACAACTCACCCCAACCCTTGGGTGTAAAGGCTTCCCTAGTACTTCTAGAACAACAAGCTAGAACTGAGGTCGTAACCTTAGGTACATTTCTTTTAAATTGATACATTATTACTTTCTAGTTCCCACAACCACTACACTAGAATACACTTTGTAACCTCAAGTATATTTCTATAAACTCTAGACATTGTTAGCTTGTTTCAAACACAAGACTAGAACCCTTTAGATAAAAATGTTCCTGTACGAAAACAATTTTGGGTCAAGCCACAGTCCAATCATTCTATCAATGAAATTCATCCCGTCTCTTGGGATTGAGAGTGCCTTGTTGAATCACGTGCAATAGGGATTAAAGCGCTATATCCCAATTTAGGCTCTTAGGGCGGGGATGCAACGGAATGGCTAACGGAGGTTTGTCCCCCACATAAGGCATGCACCTTATGTGGGGGGCACCCACATAAGGTGTATGTCTTCTGTAAACATTAGGCTAGTTAACTTAGGTTAAATAGGTTAGTTAGCTTTAGTTAAATATGTTAGTTAGGTTTTTTATCTTAGGTTAAATGCATTAGTTAGGGTTTAGGTTTAGTTATGTTAGATGGATTAGTTAGGTTTAGGATTTAGGTTTAGTCAAATATGTTAGTTAAGTCTTTAACTTAGGTCAAATATATTAGTTAGAGTTTACATCTAGTTAGGTTTAATGTTTATTTAGATATGTTATATAAATGTGTGTGTGCGTGCGTGCATGCATGTGTGTGTGTGTGTGTGTGTGTGTGTGTATGTGTGTGTGTGTGTGTGTGTGTGTGTGTGTGTGTGTGTGTGTGTGTGTGTGTGTTTTCAAACTATATAAATATATATATGAGCTCACCCCAACCCTTGGGTGTAAGTGTGTGTGTGTGTGTGTGTGTGTGTGTGTGTTTTCAAACTATATAAATATATATATGAGCTCACCCCAACCCTTGGGTGTAAATACTTTTCTGGTACTACTGTAACAACAAACGAGAACCGAGGTCCTTTGAACTTTAGACATTATTATTTTCTAGTTCCCACAACCACTACAATAGAATCCACTCTGTAACCTTAAGTATATTTCTATATCCTCTAGACATTGTTAGCTTTTCTCGACCAAAACACTAGACCCATTCATATAAAGATGTTCCCTCTACAAAAACCATTCTAGGTCAAGCCGAGGGGATTCTATTTGGCAGGTTTTCTCCTAGCAATTTTGTGAGTTTTTTGGCTCCTAAGAACATAAAGAAGTAATAGAAATCTTGCCAAACTCGCTAGGAAAAAAACTCGCCTAATAGAATCCCGCCTAGTGGTTATAAAGAAATAATATAAATGTTGCCAAATATAATCCCCCTTAAATGGTAAACATAAACAACTAATAGAGAACTTGCAAACATAAACAAAAAAACCCCCCTTAAACGGAAAACATAAACAACTAACAGAGAACTCACAAACTTGCAGTAAGAAACTCTCCAAATAGAACCCCTTCGTAGGGGTACTTGGAAACATAAAGAAGTAATAGAAATATTGACTTCACGCATGTTTGCATCCTATTGACCCTTCATCATGTCAAAGGGATACCACTCTAAATTTAATCTAAGGGTATCCCTTTATTCAATGTAGAGTGGTATCCCTTTCAGATGTATTTAATGACAAGGTATTGAAAAAACATGTTCTAGAAGACACAAGGTGCTCAAGAAGTTCAACTTCATAACTGACTATTCAAATCCATGACTTGGCAAACTGTATCAAGTATTCATCACATGTATGTCATTTAATATATGTCAAAGGGATAACACTCTAAATTGAATCTAATAGAGGCCAAAAGAGAGATGCATGTCACATCATTGATTCAATTGACAACTACAAAGTATAAATTCAAAATTGTTTAGGTTATATGAATGTTATGCCAAAAATAAATATCAAGGGAATCTGATGACTCCGACTTGACTGTAACATGGGCAAAATAAATCCTGCATGTCACTTGAAATATGGGTCTGAAATTTATCTTGAATCTACATGGTTTTATGGCGGATGTAGACTCTAGGAGAAGTTAGCAAACTGGAAGATCTCCATAGTAGTGAGCCGGGTTTGGTGAATTTCCATGCAATCCATGTTCTGTCCCAAGACACGAAGGTAAACAGCATACATGTGCTTGCATGGAACAAATATTCCTTATGATGCATGCTAAATGAAGCCATTGCAAGTACATGATGGTTCACTACAAACACGCAGTGTAGATGTCTTTCCCATAGGATCAGATTCAAAGCTTTCAACCATGAACTCTTCATCTTCATCCACTTTGTGCATCATTCCTGGGGTCACATTATCTGCAGCATGCAAAGAGCATTCAATGCAGCTGCAACTGCATTTTAAATGCTTGTCCTATGCTTCACCTTGCGACGACTAGAGGTAGGAGTCACTTATAGAAGGTATAGAAATATAGTATTATAATATATTGGCGAAATTTTTCATAAATTATTTTTAAAAGTTTCAAAGAATTGGCGAATTATATCTTTTGTTATAATTTTTGTTTCAAAACTTGGCTAAATATTCTAGGGCATTTAAAAAACTTTCAATTTTCACAAATATACTAAAAACTAGTTATATTAAAAACTCTGTCTTTTCCATTTTACATAATTTTGAAATACATGAAATAGCTAGCATTTAGGATATTGTAGAGTATACAAAACATATGGTTTAAGGATAATGAATATCCTTCAAACCCAATGGGGGAAGAAAATTCTCAAAGTCTAGTTTAAATAGTCCAAAAAAGCTAATTATAGCCTTTTCTTTTACAGCTTGACTTCCAGAGTGCTAATGCTCTATCATACGGAAAGCTACTAACATCATAAGAACAAGAGTATAATCTCAAGCTAAGATCTAAGTTATCATCTAGCTTATTATGAAGCTTATTCTTCAAGTAACTGAGAGTACTAAAGCACCTTTCATCCTCAATTGAGCCAAGAATAAAGGTTTGACATAAATTTACAAGCTTGAAGTACTCAGAAATGTTATCTTGTAGGAATGTACTATGAGAGAGCTCGTTCCAAAGCCGAACCATCGAACCTTGCATTTGAACGTTTTCCATTAAATTACTTTGCTGGTGCATGACTCCTCCAAAAAGGGAAGACTGTGAATAAAGCTTTCCAAAATCCAACAAACCATTGTACTTTATATTGTCCATGTCAATGTCCCGTCCAAAGTGTTTTTTGAGAGCATCCAAATGATTCTTTAGACCTGCTTTGATACTTTCATAAGATCCATTGACCCAAAATGTGGAAATATGATGGTAAATGCTTCCATTAGGTCATTTCGTAGAAACCCACTTCTAATCTCATCTACCACTGCACTTGCAACTTCACTAAGGGCATGCCTCTTTTTTAATGTATTGTAGTTTTTTGTGTCGTTTGTTTTCTCTCGTCATCCTGAAAACCTGATTGTTTGCACGAAGGCAAAGATATCCTTCCTGGTCACATGTTAAAAGTCAGGAATCCCCATCTAGGTCTATTAAACTTTTCCAATCTTTAAACAATTTCTCGTCTTGAAAACTAGAGCTTGACTTCTTATCGTATGCTGTTGTTATACTCAAATTAGTGATTTTTATTGCCTTTACATATTCATTGATATAAATATCCTTCGATTACGACATTTTACTCAACATATTCATTTTGTCTAAAAGTGGAATAATTCCACACAATCCTAATATCGAATCTATGTTGGTCAGTTTATGATACAAAATATCTGCCTTTTCAACCTCTTCTTCTGCCTCCATGTGCATTAAATAGACCAAAGTCTTGTATTCATCCCATAATCTTTTCACTGGTTGAACCAAAGATATCCATCTAGTATCCACATTCTTCAAAATCTTCCTCCCTTTTGTACCCAATGCTCCTGCAATAACTCTAAATTGATTGTATCTTTTTGGACTCTTGCAAAAGTAAGAGTAGCTTTTTTTAACCAACGTCTCGATTCATTGTACTGATGGAAATGTGGACACAACTTTGTAAGCTAGATTTGTGCGATGAGCCATACAATGTATCCCAACACAGTAAGGAGCATATTTTGTTTCTATTTGTATAGAGACACCATTCTAACAACCTTGCAAGACTGAAGCACCATCACATGCAAAACAAACAAGTTTCTTGACCATCTCAGACTCTATCATGCCTCCATACTCTTTTAAAGCTTGGATCAAAACTTGCACTAAGTTATTAGCATTGGATTCTGAATTAAGTTTGTGTACATGTAAAAAATATGGTTTTCTCTTATTGTTTTCTACCACATACAAATGCATTCCCAACCACGATGTAGTATCCACAGCTGTGTACTCATTCAATGACACAGAAAAAAAGTCTGCAAGTTTTAAGGTCTCCTTTAAATCATCAATTATGACTTGGTTCAAGTGGTTAGCCATATCTGTTGCGCTACTCCTTGACCAATGCAAGCTTGCCAAATTAGGAACATCCAAAAATTGAAGATATGATTGGTAACCCGAGAAGTCTATGAGTGAGTGGCCTTGCTTCAATATTTGCATGATAGTTGAGAATTGCACTATCTTTTCTCTATCAACCTGATCATCGATACATTCCCAACACTTTTCAATGATCCTTCACTTTTATTTCTGCTAGACTCTTGTGCAAGACGCTTAGATCCTTCCATCCCTAAACCATATGTAGGATCAAAACAAAAGAGCATTTAAAAATAGTTCTAAATCTAAGAAATGGAACAACTTTATCATAGCCCAACATACATGAAATTGGTATCAACTTATTAAAAAAAGAAGGATCACATCACATCATGCGTACCAAACAATAATGCATATGCATATTCACAACATAAACTTTAAAAAAATTAAATAAGCATATATTTCTGCAGGTTGTTAGTTAGAACTAAGGAACTTGGTCCTAGGTCGTGGTGCCTCTTAGCCCCCTGCCTTGTGAGCGCAGGAACCAGACACCACTTTGTGAACCAAGCCCTTCTTTCATGTTTGAAATCATAATACTACACTACATAAAGCATGCCAAACCAATTTTAACTTACTCTATACAATGCACCAATAAATACATTAAAAAAGAAAGAGCAGATCACAGTCAATGATGCATATGCATATTCACAACAGAAACTTTTAAAAAATAAATAAACATACATTTCTTCAACTCGTCAACTAGATCTAAGAAACTTGGTCCTAGGTCATGGTGCCTCTTAGCCCCGTGCCTTGTGAGCACAGGAACCAGACACCACTTCCTGAACCAAGCCCTTCTTTCATGTTTGAAATCATAATACTACTACATAAAGCATGCCAAACCAATTTCAACTTACTCTATACAATGCACCAATAAATACATTAAAAAAGAAAGAGCACATCACAGACAATGATGCATATGCATATTCACAACAAAAACTTTTAAAAAATAAATAAGCATACATTTCTTCAGCTTGTCAACTAGATCTAAGAAACTTGGTCCTAGGTTGTGCCTCTTAGCCCCCTGCCTTGTGAGCGCAGGAACTAGACACCACTTCCTGAACCACCCAAGCCCTTCTTTCATGTTTGAAATCATAATACTATACTACATAAAGCATGCCAAACCAATTTCAACTTACACTATATAATGCACCAATAAATACATTAAAAAAGAAAGAGCACATCACAGACAATGATGCATATGTATATTTACAACAGAAACTTTTAAAAAATAAATAAGAATGTATTTCTTCAGCTTGTCAACTGATCTAAGAAACTTGGTCCTAGGTCATGGTGCCTCTTAGCCCCCTACCTTGTGAGCACAGGAACTAAATACCACTTCCCGAACCAAGCCCTTCTTTTACAAAATACATTAAAGTAGACCACGATATATAAGATAGTTCCACACTCTACTAAGAATCATAGAAGGCACAAACCAAGGACTACATAGACATAAAGAAGCAGCTTTTTCTTACCTATTATATATATCCTTTTTTTTGGACCTGAGTCAAGCAGATCAATTGCTAGAACATGCAAATGTTGAAACTGTTGGCAAAAAGACTCACTTGCATATTTCTCATCAAGCATAATGCATATAAAAACATAGAAGTCACATGGCATGCGTGTTTCCAGCCATAGAGCCAACCATAACTATGGGCCTCCTATAGTCATCCCATGATACTGAAAAGGGTGGACCATGTGGTTGTCGTAAACTAATCCTAAAAAGGACATGGACTTGCTACCCATGTGGCAGCAAATCTGCTGCCTACATGTCAGCCTTAATTCTTTCCCTACTATAGGCAATCCTCTACAACTACTAGCTATGGTGTATGAAAGACCAAATAGAGATTGCACATACCAGTTTTAGTAGCACCTAAGCTTTAAGGCATCTCAATCTGGTACCATGGATGTTGGTGACGAACAAATTTCGCTACTTGTGCTGATGGTTGTGGAATTAGTTCACCTTGCTTCCCTATTCCTTGGCTAGATTGAGAGTGCAATAGATGGGGTGTTGCCCACATATGCCAACCTCCATTCTTGTCTCTATTTTACACCTCAAAAACGATGGCCTGAATAAGACCAGTAGTAGATTCATTAGGCAAGTGCAAAAAGAAAATTTTTCTTCAAACCTGATAGAGTCAAAATGGATGTAAGATCTTTTGTTTGCAATGCCTTTGGAGCTTCCCTTAGAAGTACAACATTCATTGCATGATACAAAGTCTTAACCTATTCACTTAAGTAATGGATAAAGTAGCATGTAGTGTATATGCAACTTGAAAGCTCAAACAACGAAGTTCACACTTCTACTAATGCAGTGAAAGGGTTTATGTCACAGAGAAAAGAGGACAATGATGGTTCAAAGACAAAACAATCCAATTTATTTGAAACGTGTTGCGAACTCCAATAGACAATCGAATGCTTAGCGACTCCAAGGAGTCTTCATACAGTAGCCGATCCAAGCAACTTCCAGAAACTCCTACAGCCAGCTTCTTAAGCTTGGAAAACTACTCCAATGAGCTACTCTTTCTTCAGATGCTGAAGACTCTAGGAGCCTAGACTTAGTGTCTCCTTTGATAGTGCTCTATCTACGAGCAAAGGCAGACTCTATACCAAGGCAGCAACTACAAACGGTGCCATCTACTGCACACAACGACCCACTGCCAGCAGAATCTTTGCATCCTCAGTCTATTTCTCGAGACGCATCGTATGTCTTTTAGTACCTTCAATCCGAAGGGGCTGTCTCTAACAAGTGCAAGCTGCACTTGCATTGCCTCTATAGTTTTGGGCAACCATCTCTGTGGGACTTGAGAGGAACCCACCTGCACTGAGTCATGATCAGGGATTTGAGACCAACTAGCGACACCTCACTAATCTATCACAGAGCAAGCTTGGGTGATGGTTGCCATTTTCTCTCTGAAGCAGGCTGCTCTACCTAAAGCGACAATAGCCAACTAGCCAAAGCCGCGACACCTTCTGCCATACAAGCGATCTCTTGGCAATACAAGCTAGCTCCTTCTACAATAGCACAGGTTTATATAATGACCTACGCACCTCAACAAAACCTGCTCCAAGCTCTCGTGAGCTCCTTCTAGTAGCCCAAATGATCGGCCTGCATAGCCTTTTCATGCGGCACCAGCCAAGTTAAGTGCCTTCATTGCTCCAACAACCTTCAGCACATACGACTAGTTGGCTCATAGCCTTCTGCAACCTGTCGCAACCCTACTGTTGTCTTCATAAACAAAAGCCTCCAAGGCCATTCGGACTCAAAGCTCACACAAGCAGCTCGACTCCTACGACAAGAGCTTCGCCTTTATAGACTACGCCTCCTGGATCAATCCACAGATTTTGCAAGTGAGAGTAAGAGGAGAGAGGGGTGGCATGAAGCTTGTCTATTTTGTGCTATGGCGAGGGGAAGTGCAGAGCATAACGGTAATGCAATGTAGGAGAAAAAGATAAGGTTAACTAAGGTCCCTCATTAACAACTAACATTAACTTAAACACTAACACATCTACACAAAGCTCGACCAACCTATGGGGCCCCTCCTAAGGAGGAGGTGATGTCAGCATGCAATATCTGCTAATGAGAACATATGCAAGAGAAAGTTGACTACCTACCCTACCAATGCCCGCTATAGCTCCTTCAAAGAATCTGAAAGCATGGATAGTTAGTTCCAGAGGCATGGGATATGAATATGGGATTTCTAGATACTTGAGTGAAAGCGCATGGAGCGAGATTTTATGACAAATGTGATACATGAGAGTTTTTATGACAAGATAAACTTAAATGTAAAATTTGTGATAGACATGACAGGAAATCAATCTAATTAACTACTAACTCATACCATAAGCCCACCTAGATGCTCCTTTATATGCTAGGATCTAAAGGCAACTTTGTGGGTGTAAGATGGTGAGGGCATCAAGCCCTATATCTAGCCTAGCAAGAGGCGACTAGAGAGTAGCAACATCAGAGCCAACCTACCAAGCTAGGATCAGGGAAGGCAGGAGGGGCCAGGCCTCGCAATAGTATGGAGGGCATTTGCCCTTGTTTAGAATGGAAGTTGACCTAAAATGTAGTTCAAAGGACCTAAAAGTTAACTAGCTGCATGATAATTGTGGAATGGGGTCTCATCTAGTGGGACCAATCACATGGAATTAAGTATTGTAAGGGATGAGGTTGCCATGTACATAAGAGACATGTGGAGTTGGTTGGCCCCTAAACTCAAGTGCTTGCACATGGCCATTTGGCATACATTAAATAGAGGCATGTTTAAAGACAAAGTAAATACCCTTTGCGCATGGTACATCAATGTTGTGACTCAAACCCACTACAAACCTAGGAACAGAAATGACGTGCATTTTTGGCCAATATTGTAGGAGATTACTTAATGTCCTTTGCCCATTGTGCATCAATGTTGTCAATGTAACCTACTACAAAAGCTATTGAACAAAAATGATGTGCATTGGCGCATTAGCAGAGGCTTCCTCGCCCATCAGCAAAAATGATGTGCATTGGTGCATTAGCAATGACTAATGGTCCAAAGGGTTCAAAAGGGTGGCATTTCCATGAAGATTACGGATATAGAGATCAAGAGAGAAAGGCTAATAAAAAGCAAGAGCATGCATCTTGATAGGACAAAATAATGCCCATGCGGGGCTGGATGGCTAATGTGGGTATGGTATTGGGTTGGGAACATAATATAGACATGGTAGATTAGGGGGTTTCTTGATTCGTCCTTTCTTCCACTATCACCCTTTGCTCATTCATCAATGTGAATCCCTAAAGTGAGATGGGAG
The DNA here is from genome assembly GCF_047967505.1 of Dipteris shenzhenensis. Classification (NCBI taxonomy): domain Eukaryota; kingdom Viridiplantae; phylum Streptophyta; class Polypodiopsida; order Gleicheniales; family Dipteridaceae; genus Dipteris; species Dipteris shenzhenensis. Next base: position 41,826,369 of record NC_141625.1, read on the forward strand.
AGAGGGGATTACAACATGTTATGTATCCCCACAGACACTGGATTATATTAGGACAACCTCTAGGGACATATCTTACCTTCCTTAGCACTCCACAAGGACATCTAAAGATCCATGTAGCTAGGAGAGGTCTTGCTCATATGGGATTTCAATGCTGCCAAGACCAACGATGTGTGTGTGTGTGTGTGTGTGTAAAAATAGCAAGAGAGTATGTCCCCCTATACATTGATACATGCATTTAAGTATTTGCATGTGGCATTTTAGTTTAGTTCATTTCTTCTTATTTCTTGTCATAAATCTGTAGAATCTTCCACTATACAAGATTGTAAGACTGGATACATGGCTTAAGTGTACTAAATGTATGAGAATGCTTGAGGGGTAGGTCTATATTTAAAGCCTCTATTGACTAGCAAGTTCTTTGCATTGTGATAACTTTCTAAATTTCTAAATGTATAGAAGTAGATGATGAAATTAAAGTTAGATTTTCACACACACACACACACAACTAAATATGTGACTTACTGCATATTCACTACTCTAGCTCTATTCATTAATTTAGTTGAATTTTTACGTACTTTTTGGAATCATAAACTGCGACTAAAGAAATACTTAAAATATCTAACAAGACACCTTCTACCAGGCCATTATAGAAAATTTCATTCTTTAATTTTGTGTCATTTTAATCATTTGATTCTTCTTGCTAAGAATCTACTTGTTGCTTATGTTTACCTATGTATGTAGTGTCCTTCCATGTCCTTGTTGAAGATAGAAGCATGAAGAGATATATCCCTATTATATGACTTGATGAGGGGTAGACATAGTGCTGGTGATGGGCCTACCATAGGCTTAAGTTAGCCAAATGTACGTTGGATATAAGGCCACAAGACTTCTTTTGGTGCTTAATTCTATAGATCTAGCCAAAATTTTAAATTGTATGTATAATATGTTGGCAAAAGTTTCCAAATATATTTATTTATTATATAAAACTTTGGCAAATTTTCATGGACTTTATTTATAATTTTATAATCTTAAAGGCTAAACCTAGCTGTTTTTTCAATTTTAGTTTCAAATTGTGGCGAATATACTAAGCTTTTATTTTTATAAAAGCATATAAACTTTCACAAGCCATATAAAACTTTCGCTTATTAACGAAACTAACGTGAAAAAATCATCCCTGATATGTAAATCTTTAATGTATTTTAGGAGTGAATATTGATACCGAATAGCCCCTCACTTATGCTAAGTCTACCCGCTACCTAGTGCCCAATGCCCATGGATCCTTTACTCACATATATGCTCCTTTCCCCTTTGTGTCCCTGAGATAGCTGTTGTGGTGCTGCCCATGCCCTACCTCGTTTTGCGCAACCTCCTATGGCCTTTTCCCTGCAGTACACTCCCATAGCCTCCTTGTATAGTCTGTGCCGCTCTAAGCATGTGGACTTAGATGCTCATACTGCTCTTCAACCCCCATGGCCCTCGAATTCCATTGAAGTGCTATGGAGCTCAGTTGCTCGTGAGTCGTATTGCTCTTCAAACCCCCGTGGCCCTAGAATTTTGCTGATGCACTCCTCGTATTCCGCTCTACACGACGACCATGACCTCATAGGTTCAAAGTCCCCCTCCCTTTTGCTTCCTTCATTTATTAGACCCCCTCCCTTACTTATTTCTAATTTCCCCCCTATTTCTACATATTGTTAGCTTGTTCCTTTTATTTTCTTACCCTTAATTTCCTACAATTACCCCTCTTTTTCTTTATAATTCCTAAGATATCTTTCTATTCTCTTCCTAAATCAATCTACCTCACAAATCCGACCTCTGACCAATTTTTCTTTATACTTTAAACTATCTCTTTCCAGTTTCTTCCCACTCCTTTCAAAATGTAAGTAAAGTATAAAAGGCTTAAGCCTTATGTGCCCCCATAGGGATTGAGCCTTATGTTGGCAAACTAGGATCGAGACTTATATGAGCACATAAGGCATGTGGCTTATGTGCCCAAATAAGGCTTGAGCCTTATGTTGGGAACCTAGGATTGAGCCTAAGGTGAGCACATAAGGCATGCGCCTTATATGCCCACATAAGGCTTGATCCCACATAAGGCTTGAGCCTTATGCCGTGAACCCAAGATTGAGCCTTACATATGCACATAAGATGTGCGCCTTATGTGCTCACATAAGGATCAAGCCTGAAGTCATTTTATTCAAAAAAATTAAAAGTTTTAATGTATATTTTTATTTTAATAAATTAAAATATAAAAATGAGGGATTTAAAATAATATCCATATTTTATTTTTAAATCAAATTAAAATATTCAAATGAGGGTTTATTGAAAACATAGATTGTGAATCTTATTTGAAATTAAAATATAAAATGAAGGTTTTTCAAAAATATTTTTAGATTTTGAATTTCATTTCAAATTAAAGTATAAAAATGAGGGTTTTTAAAAAACATTTCTAGATTTTGAATCTTATTTGATAAGAAAATATATATTTTCACTTTTTTTTTTCAAATTTATCCAAAAATTTGAGGGTTTCTAAAAGCTTGTCTTATTATTTTCGATTTTTTTTCAAATTAGTACTAAAAATGAAGGGTTTTTCAAAAAACTTTTGCACACTTTGTTTTTTTTTATAATGTACCATAAAATGAGGATTTTTGGTTTAACTTGGCAAGTAAATTACCTTAGAGTCTTGCAACCTAAAGTTAGTATCACCCTTAAAATTAAATAGGGAGAGGTGAGCAAAGTCGTAAGGGTCAGGTAGGAGAGGAGGGTGAGGCCCAAGAAAAATTAGGGCGGCAAACACCTTGTAATGATGAGGTCATGCAGATATCAAGGAGTGGGAGGGAAAAAATAGGGTAGTAAATGCTAGCGGGTAGGGACTATCAAAATAGAACAAATAGAATAGGTTTATAAAAATACTTATTGGAAAAATTCAAAAAAGAATTTAATATGAAATAAAAGGAGCAAAGTAAAAGAAAAAACTAAAGGGATCTTTTTTTTAAAAGAATAAATTTACGAAAAATACTACAAGGAAAAAAACTAAAGTTTTAGGAGAGGGGGAATAGGAAAAATAGGGGAATACTTAGGAAAAGTTTAAGAAACCATTAGAAAAAATTAGGGAGAAAATAGCAGATAATTAGGAAATAAATAGAGAACTAATTAAACTAGAAAAAATTAGGAAAAACTATAAAAACATAGGAAATTCAAAGGAGAAAATAATAATTAAAAAATTAAATAAAAAATAAAAAGAATTCAATACATTTTAATATAAAATTAAATAAAAAAGTGAGGGGGGTAAGGTGGAAATATAAGGGAGCTAGGGTTCAAAAAGGGGGGAAGGGTTAGAGAGAGTGTGTGTGTATGTGTGTGTGTTCAAATTGTATAAATATATATATGAACTCGGCCCAACCCTTGGGTGTAAAGAATTTCCTGGTACTAATGGAACAACAAGAGAGACTCGAGATCCTTTAAACTTTAGACATTATTATTTTCTAGTTCCCACAACCACTATGATAGAATCCACTCTGTAACCTTAAGTATATTTCTATATACTCTAGACATTGTTAACTTATCTCAACCATAGGACTAGAACCCTTCAGATAAAGGTGTTCCCTCTACAAAAGCCGTTTTGGGTCAAGCCGCAGTCCAATCATTCTATCAATGAAACTCATCTCGACTCTAGGGATCGAGATGCCTTGTTGATGCTCTTGTATAAACAAGGAATCCCAACCATTGGGATAAAGACTTTCCCGGTACTTTTGGCTTCCCACCATGATGAGGTAGGGGTGATTGCACTAGGCTATGCCCGTGGTGGTTCAAATGTTTTAGAGCTTCATAGTCCCACCCTTCTTAGCCTTTCTGATGGACATGATCCATCATTGAAACAACTCACCCCAACCCTTGGGTGTAAAGGCTTCCCTAGTACCTCTAGAACAACAAGCTAGAAATGAGGTCGTAACCTTAGGTACATTTCTTTTAAATTGATACATTATTACTTTCTACTTCCCACACCCACTACACTAGAATACACTTGTAACCTCAAGTATATTTCTATAAACTCTAGACATTGTTAACTTGTTTCAAACACAAGACTAGAACCCTTTAGATAAAAATGTTCCCTGTACGAAATTAATTCTGGGTCAAGCCACAGTCCAATCATTCTATCAATGAAATTCATCCTAACTCTTGGGATTGAGAGTGCCTTGTTGAATTACGTGCAATAGGGATTGAAGCGGCTACATTCCAATTCAGGCTCTTAGGGCAGGGATGCAATGGAATGGCTGACGGAGGTTGGTCCCCCACATAAGGCATGCACCTTATGTGGGGGGCACCCACATAAGGTGTATGTCTTGTGTAAACCTTAGGCTATTTAACTTAGGTTAAATAGGTTAGTTAGGTTTTTTATCTTAGGTTAAATGCATTAGATAGGGTTTAGGTTTAGTTATGTTAGATGGGTTTGTTAGGTTTAGGATTTAGCTTTAGTCAAATATATTAGTTAAGTCTTTATCTTAGGTCAAATATATTAGTTAGAGTTTACATCTAGTTAGGTTTAATGTTTATTTAGATATGTTATATAAATGTGTGTGTGTGTGCGTGCATGCCTGCATGCGTGTGTGTGTGTGTGTGTGTTCAAACTATATAAATATATATATGAGCTCGCCCCAACCCTTGGGTGTAAATACTTTTCTGGTACTACTGTAACAACAAACGAGAATCGAGGTCCTTTGAACTTTAGACATAATTATTTTCTAGTTCCCACAACCACTACGATAGAATCCACTCTGTAACCTTAAGTATATTTCTATATCCTCTAGACATTGTTAACTTTTCTCGACCAAAACACTAGACCCGTTCATATAAAGACGTTCCCTCTACAAAAACCATTCTAGGTCAAGCCGAGGGGATTCTATTTGGCAAGCTTTTTCCTAGCAACTTTGTGAGTTTTTTGGCTCCTAAGAACATAAAGAAGTAATAGAGATCTTGCCAAACTCGCTAGGAAAAAAACTCGCCTAATACCACCTACTGGTTATAAAGAAATAATATAAATGTTGCCAAATATAATCCCCCTTAAATGGTAAACATAAACAACTAATAGAGAACTTGCAAACATAAACCAAAAAAACCCCCTTAAATGGAAAACATAAACAACTAACAGAGAACTCACAAACTCGCACTAAAAAACTCTCCAAATAGAACCCCTTCGTAGGGGTGCTTGGAAACATAAAGAAGTAATAGAAATATTGACTTCACGCATGTTTGCATCCTATTGACCCTTCATCATGTCAAAGGGATACCACTCTAAATTTAATCTAAGGGTATCCCTTTATTCAATGTAGAGTGGTATCCCTTTTAGATGTATTTCATGACAAGGTATTGAAAAAAACATGTTCTAGAAGACAAGGCACTCAAGAAGTTCAACTTCATAACTGACTATTCAAATCCATGACTTGGCAAACTGTATCAAGGCTTCATCACATGTATGTCATTTAATATACGTCAAAGGGATACCACTCTAAATTGAATCTAATAGAGGCCAAAAGAGAGATGCATGTCACATCATTGATTCAATTGACAACTACAAAGCATAAATTCAAAATTGTTTAGGTTATATGAATGTTATGCCAAAAATAAATATCAAGGGAGTCTGATGACTCCGACTTGACTGTAACATGGGCAAAACAAATCCTGCATGTCACTTGAAATATGGGTCCGAAATTTATCTTGAATCTACATTGTTTTATGGTGGATGTAGACTCTAGGAGAAGTTAGCAAACTGGAAGATCCCCATGGTAGTGAGCCGAGGTTAGTGAATTTCCATGTAATCAATGTTCTGTCCCAAGACACGAAGGTAAACAACATACATGTGCTTGCATGGAACAAATATTCCTTATGATGCATGCTGAATGAAGTCATTGCAAGTACATGATGGTTCACTACAAACACGCACTGTATCCCATAGGATCAGATTCAAAGCTTTCAACCATGAACTCTTCATCTTCATCCACTTTGTGCATCATTCTTGGGGTCACATTAGCTGCAGCATGCAAAGAGTGTTCAATGCAGTCTGTAACTACCTTTGAAATGCATGTCCTATGCTTCATCTTGCGACGGCTAGAGGTAGGAGTCACTTTTTCTGAGAGGTTTGGTATTTGATTCCCATCAGGTGTGTTATTTGCATCAAAGTTGTCCGAAGCCTCAGAAACGTCCAGAAGAAACCCGAATCTTTATAGCTTCCTTACTTCTACACTTGTCAAACATACTCCTACTTGCACTGGCCACTTTTTTGGAGCTATTGGAGCACCAATAATCTTATTCTTGGAATCCATGAATGTGTCACATCATCCCCACAAAACCAAAAAAATTGCACTCGTTGACCATGGGCATGGTTCATTCTTCCCTTGAAAGTAGGTGCTGGATTTTTATGCAAGCTATTCTCATTAATCAATTTTTCGCATTTGCGACTGACACTTGAAAGCCATGCTTGACAATGCATCTTGCTTCCTTGATTTGCCCTACAAATGGCCCAGCAAACATCATGAACATCATCTTCATGCACCCCCATGTGCATATCATTAGCTTGATGTGTACTCTGAACATTGGGTGTTGATGGTGGCATGCCAACCTATCTTCAAATTCATAATCTCTTCTAGTGGATGCCTGGAAGGTTCTCCGTGCACGTACCACGTACTCAAAGTCATGACGATGAGAGTCATCAATGCTCGAGTGCTCGCCCAACCTTTTCTTTCGTCTCACAGTCTCCACATCTCCCACGAGGTGTGGATCATCTGCTTCTATCCTAGCAACATTCACTACAGAATTTGCAACTCTCACTACCTACCTAGGGCTAATGTAACTTGATCTTCTCTTGCCTATTCGTTGAAGCACGTTCTCCAACGAAGGACCAGATCCAATATGCAATCCTTGGACATGTTGTTCACACCTTGCAATCTACAACAATGCAGATGCCTTTTCCCCAACACAAGCATCATATAATGAGATTTGCCTTATGTATCCTTCAGATGCCAACCAACTCCCATGCTTTGACTCTGCTAGATTTGCACAAGGAGTATTGGCCAGAGCTTCTGTGTCCATTATCTGATCCAAAGTAACAAATTAATTTTCTACACAATAAACTCAGCTACAAATGCAATGAAGGCAAAGTTCATCATATAGTTAACTCAAAACACTTACCTGTACCATGAAGTTACCCCAATGAGCTAGCCTATCCTCCCACCATGACATCCATTGATCCAAGAATGGAATGTCACTTGAACTCACATGGTTATTTTTCCAGCAGATTCTAACGATTCGGGATTTCTCTTGTGCAATTTCCCTTGTTTGTGCATCCCTCCATGCTCGCCATAGCTGCAAGTGGGTTTCTCTGAATCTTTGATACACATATTTATCGATGATTTTCTGAAGTCCTTGTTCCCAATGGAAAATGCATGATCTCTCTCATGCCTCAATGGCATTCTCAGGGCCACCATTGTAGACAGCGCAAACTGCTCACCAATTTGCTTGTGCCTCATCCACATTTTCTTACAACATCATTTAACATTCTCCAAAATTCAACTTGCGCCCTTGTGTTCTCTTTCTTAAACTCGTAGGTGGCTATTGTCAAAAGCTCTCTCACACTGCAATTCAAAGATCTCATTGTTTCAATAACAAATTTTATTCCGATTACATCACTATAATACATAACAAAAAAAGGGATCTACCTTGGATCATAAACATTAGCTACCATTGTTGTCCAACCACACACTCTGCGAATATGGTCAAAATGTACCCAAGCCTTTTCAAGATCACTACTAGATTGCATCCTATTGACAAGATTGACTCCCGAACCTCTACCCTTACAAGACATTTTCATCACATAGCAAGGCTGGGACTCAACCAAAGACTAACCAGGAAACAGACACCCTTGGAAAAAATCATATCTAACATGTTCCTTTAAATGATACAATCTAATGAATCTTGTCATGGTTGCAATGTAACTAGTGCCTCATGAATCCATCTCTGAAACCTAACAACAATGATGGCATGTGCAAATGTTAGCAATTTCGGGCTTGAGCAAAATCCAAAATGAACACCAAACAAAGCTCCAAACTAACCTCCTTTTATTTGTGTAACCTTGGAGCTGGCGCAGGAGGTTCTCCCACTTATCCCACTGATAATGCAGTTGACACATCAAGAACCTTGTTTACAGACAAAATATGATGGGAAATTATTTCCTTTGCCAATTCTTTTCCAACTTTTCTTGCTCTAATATTTTTCATCTCCAATACTTTCTCTTGTACAAATTTTTGTGTATTTGCTACTTGATGCCTGCTTTCAATGGGAGAAACATCATGATCATGGTAACCAACATGTATTGCCAATCTTGTGTATCCAACATCTTCTAATATATTTTTGAAAAGCATCAAGAGCGACAAAATGATTGTTCTTCACAGTGTAAACATTCAAGAGTACCATTCTCAGCACCAAGGTCTCCTATGTCTGGAACATTTCGACCTTTCCACTCTCGAGCATTTGGTCTATTGTGTCTTAGAAGGAAACCACATAATGGGTTTGTGCATTCAAATGAGCCACCACAATGACTGACTCTGATCTTAGCAATTTTTGACAAAGATGGAATAGAAGTGGGGTGTGTTCTTCACTAGTTGTGTGGATCATATGCCTGTTGCATTCCATCCATTCTGCTCACATCATTTGCATCCACAGGAGGCAACTCAAAAACAATATTCCCATTATAATAAGAAGATAAATCGTGTACCTGATGATGCTCATTAGCACGCTCTATGAATTTTGCAATAATGGACTTTGGTGCAAGCCGCATAACCTTCTCTCTCAAGCTAGATTCTTCAACAAAGGAGGTGCCCTTCCCTTTCACATCCATATGTTGCTTTGGAATTGCTGGTATAGTTGTCTAGGAGAAATTCTGACAAGAGGACATGTCCTTTAAATCTTTTGGAGACGAAAAATGGCTCCCAATCTCTCCTTCCATTGTACCAATGCTTCCATTAGCACCCACAGTCAAGATCTCCACAAACGTACCATAATCTACATCAAGGTCATACACCATAGTTCCATCAGTAAGAAGCAGAACTAGAACTCTTCTATCCTCTGTGCAATTTTGTCCCTCTATAATCATTTGGAACAGGTGGAACCTGCCCTTTTGCAAATTGAAGTTCTGGCAAATCCCTTCTTCTGAGATTCTACAATGACCAGAATGCACCTTCACCTGCAATCTTTTTTCATGGTTTTTGGAGAAGAATGTCATATACTTGGAAGCCATCTCTTACGAGAGTGTGGGAGAAAATCTGCAGATGGTGAGAAAATAGAGAACAAGAAATCTAGGAATGGAAGGAAACTTGAGAGCACATGAAACGGGAATGAGAGTGTGAGGGAGGAAGTCCAAGAGTGGAGGGAAAGTCCATAGTAGAAAAACGGGAAGGAGAGTGTGTGGAGGGAAAGTAGAGAACGAGAAATGAGAAGAAGAGTGTGTGGAGGGAAATTTGAAAACCGGGAAAAAAATGAGCAGGAGATGGTTAAAAAAATCTAGAACATAAGAAACGGGAAGGGGAAATCTAGAAAGGGTAAAAAATCTAGAAACTCCCTAGCCACTACTCCACTACCCCACGTCCCCATGTGTTAAAGTTTTTATTATTGATTAAAATGTTAAAGATTACATTATTGATTAAATGTGTTAAATATTACACTACATCGACCCTTCTTCCTCACCTTGCTCCATCCATAGCATCTCTACCTTCTTCTCCTAGTGCTCTTCTTCCTCCTCCACCCCCCCGCCTCGATGCCACCCGCTGGCTCTACCCCCCCTTGCTCTCCTCCCTCCTCCACTCCTTGCCTTTGCCTCTGCCCCTTGCCGTCAACCTCTTCCACTGGGCCTCCCTCCAACCCCACTTCTCCCTCACCTCGCACACCTGCTCCTCTCTCGCTCAACTCCTGGGTTGCTCAAGGGACTCGCACGCTGTCTGGCATCTCCTTGATTTCATGAAATGCACACGGGTGCCACCCACTCCCCACTTCTTCGCTTCACTCATCGGGAGCTGTGCAAGGGCTGGCATGGTCGACGAAGCGGAGAAGGTATTCCTGTCTATGCAAGATTTCCACTACCAGCCCAATGTCTATGTTTGCAATGCTCTCTTGAACGCGTTGCTCCATACAATGGTGAAGAGAATAAGCGAAGCTCTATCGTTCCTGGAGCAAATGGCCTCTATGGAGTGCCACCAAAGATAGTGACTTATAACACAGTCATATCTGACCTAGCCGATGCAACATGGCTCTCTCAACGTTCACTCGAATGATGGAGAAGGGATGCATACCGAACACTCTGACTTGCAATACTATCATCGGGAAAGACAAATAAAGCTCTTGAACTGCTGGAGAAAATGCGCGATTGGATGCTCACCTAACACCGTGACCAATACCAGCGTCATAGATTTAACATCATCAAATTTCAGTACTCCACCAGGTGTAGAGTTACTGACAGCTGTACGGAAGGTATCCCATGAGGATGGCAATGAACATAAGAGAAATATTGCCTTAGTCTCTGCATCAAAATTCATTTTCTAAGCCTGAAGCTGGCTGAAAATAATATTGAATTCATTCAAGTGAGAAGCAATGGAGACTCCTTCCTTCATCTGCAGCTCAAACAACCTCTTCATGAGATAAACTTTATTAGAGGCAGTTTCCTTTTCATAAGTGGCACACAGTTTCTTCCACAAATCTTCCGTAGTCTGCTCATTTACTACTGTGAAATAAACTGACTCTGCAAGATGAAGTCTAATAGTAGACTTTGCTAATGCATCCAACTCATTCCAATCATCCTTGGACATATTTGCAGGCTTAGCTTCAATCCCTACCAAGGGTTTAATCTGCTTCTTTTGAATAAGCACATCCCTTATTTGTCCTTTCCACAAAGAAAAGTTTGCCCCATCAAACTTTTTAATGCTAAAAAACTCCTTTTCAGACATGGAAGAGGATGCCATGATGCAAATGAAACAAAATCCCAAATGCTAGTGCCTGCAAGAGAGAATCACACCAAATACCAGGTGCACCCAAATGTGTATGCCACAATAGAGTGAAATATCACCAAAACTCAAAGCTCAAAGCATCAAAAGATGCATCTGACTCATGTGCATATACTATGCATCCATATGAGCAAATCTGGCTCAAAAGAAAATGCCAACTGCAATGGCAATCCAAAATGCCAATAAGTGCCAAATGACTCAAGCATAAACACCGTCCACTGGCATATGCATTGATAATATATCATCCAAGAGAGCATAGCACTATCAGTGCATCACCTGCAATGTTTCAAAGCTGTCCCTCAGCATAAAATAGCATCCATGTGCAAAGCGTCCATAAAAATAGCATCCCACAAGGCAATTTGGGCCTATCAACGCATCCAATAAGGACCGTAATGCATCCAAATGGCCTATAAATCATCCACTGCAATCCAATGCATACCACGAATGAGCGCACACTGCTCAAACTGCAACCAGAGTGATCTGCATAAGGTATGCTCAAGAAATCATAGTCCCACGGTAATAACCGCTACTGAAAATAGAACTTGACATGCCTCAAAACATGGGCACCATTGCATAATCAGAATCAGCAAGAAAATCTGCAAATATCTCTCTTCTGCCAGAACTCCAAAATCCCAACCGATGAGTCAGAAATGGGAGTCAACACTTATCCACTGCCATGTGGCGTAAATCTAAGGTTTCAAAACCTTAGAATGAAAAATGCATAACAAAGAGACGAAATCGAATACACAGAGATCTATAACTCTGAAAATCCTCCACCGAATCACACAAGAACTAATAGGTAGTGGTTTTTGGGCGTCCGAAACGCAATGGGACAGACAGTTTTGGAAACCGTGGTCTCAATCACTGAGTCCAACACACGGACTGAAAAACGTTTTTGGAAACAGAACTGTTTGTAAACTCCACCGGAGTGCGAATGATGAGCAACATAGAAGTTTTAGGACCTCCTGAGTCCACCGGAACTAACAGATCTGCAAATGGTTGCTCCAAACTTGAGTTCCAACACCTGGGCAAAAAACGCAGAAATTGACACAATGAGTCAGAAATCCAATGAAATGATCCCAGATTCAAGAATGAAGGTGTTTCCAAGCTCCTAAAGTGAAGTGGACACCAAAAGTAAGCAATAGTTGCCTCTACAAGTCAATATGGAGTCTCTGTCATCGAATAGAACAGGGAAAAGCTCAAAAAACGACTTTTTCTTTGAAAACATTTAACAGGCTCTCAAAACCACTTCGCAAAACCAAAGTGACTTTTCCAAAGGTTCCTCCAAGGTCTCTACACACTCAGATGCAAGTAAAGTCACCCACAAAGCTTCCCACAGAGCTTCTCCTTCCTCCCACAGAGCTGCTGAGCTTCAAGCATTCACGCACGCTCAGCTAGATCACCCGGGCTCTGATACTAGTTGAGAGTGCTCTCAACGGAAGCAAGAACGGAAGAGGGAGAGAGAGAAACAGAGAGCCACACAAGTTTTGGTGGGTGCAGAACCACCCTAATCTTCTTTTTCATTCATTTATATATGTGTTTGAGTATTGTGCATAACCGAGGTAAAGGCACAGTGACCTTTAACCCCCACACTTAAACATTTATATCTCTCACCTTTAACCCTTTTTCTTGTAGAAGGTACATTTATTGATGATTTCTATTTATCATAGGAAGGGAAGCATTTCTTTCACAATCAAGCATTGTGTTGATGGTTATCCATTTCTTGACTTGTCAGGTGATCGTATTCGACACTTCCTATCTACTACTGCTAGATATGTTTATGGAGATAGAACCTTATGTCATGGTATGATTGGTTAGATATTCAGAATGTGGTTGGTGAAGAGCCATCCAATATTAGATTAAACAATGTTCATTACTTTCTTTCTTCAGGTGGGTTGGAGAAGGGCCCAATATTTATGGCAGCATTGACACCATCAAATGGTAGTGTACTTGACCTAATGATGGGGTGTGGTAGCACTATAGAGCCTGCCTTGCACTGTGGAAGACTTGTTTGTGGTATGGACAATGACAAGAGGATGGTGTCTTTTGTGGAGAAGCTCTTTATTTCAATAAAACATGCTGAAGAGAATGAAGATGTTGATGGTAGCTCAAGTGAGGAAGAAGCCTTTGAAGGCATAAATGGAGGATCCAGAGGAGGACTAGTACGATACCTTTACTTTAGCATCCTTGTATTTTTAATGCTTATATATTTTGAGGAGTAGATATGATTTGGGATTTTCTTGCCATTGACATAGTCCTTGGTGATGATTGTAGTGCATTGCCATGCTATGTGCGAGAAGTTGCAGATATGATGGCATGTCAAGAGGATGAGAACCCTCATAAGAAAAGGATGAAATTGGCTCCCAAATGTATTTTTGTTGATGACATTGCAGTGGAGGAAAAAACAAAGTAGTCTAAGCTATATTTTTTTGGATGACCTTGCATATGGTTTGATCAAGCACATTGATACAGTTCCCCAAGTTTTGAAAGAACATTTTGTTATTTCTTTTTATGTACATTGTTTGCTATTTCTTAGATATTAGTGCGACTTTCGCAAGTGATGGAATTGAATAGTCACAAATGAATTTAAACTTCTTGAATGCCTTGTGTCTTCTAGAACATGTTTTTTTCTTTCATAGACTTAAGCAAGTAAGATGGCTTATGGATGATCTCATTGTCTCTTCCAAGTTGTCAAGATTTCATGTATAAAAAAGGAAATGCATTTGTTGGAATAATTTATCCCCAAGAATTTTATGGATAGTTAAGATCATTTCTCTTTCTTAGATCTTAGTGCTCCTTTGACAGGTCATGGATTTGAATAGTCACATGTAAATTTGAACTTCTTCAATGCCTTGTGTCTTCTAAAACATGCTTTTTTTCCTTCATAGAATTGAGCAAGTAAGATGTTTTACAGATGATCTCAAAGGCTCTTCGAAGCTCTCAAGATTTCATATAAAAAAAGGAAAATGCATTTGTTGTGGCAGAATTGAAATCATTGCTCTTTCTTAAATCTTAGTGCTTCTTTGATAGGTCATGGATTTGAACAATCACTATGAATTTGAACTTCTTCAATGCCTTGTGTCTTCTAGAACATGCTTTTTTTCCTTCATAGACTTGAGCAAGCAAGATGGTTTATAGATGATCTCATTGTCTCTTTGAAGCTCTCAAGAATTCATGTATAAAAAAGGAAATGCATTTGTTGGTGGAATTTATCACCAAGAAATTTATGAATAGTTGAGATCGTTGCTCTTTCATACATCTTATTGCTTCTTTGGTAGCGGATTTGAACAATCACTTATGAATTTGAACTTCTCAGATGATCTCATTGTCTCTTCGAAGTTCTCAAGATTTCAAGATATAATGCATTAGAATTTTATGAACAATTGTGATCATTTCTCTTTCTTAGATTTTACTACTACTTCTCTTGTTTAGAGTTAATTTGTATGATGAACTACAAAAGCCTAGGTTTCTGGGTTATACGAATGCCTCATATTGGTTCCATGAGACCATATTTGCATGCATGTGGAGTTAGAATTGCTAGCATCTCTCCCAATGTGTATTATACTAAAAAAAAACTCACATACTTGCTCAAAAAAAACTCGTTGTTTGGTAGTACCCGTCAAGTCGTAGTAGACTTATTGGCTAATTTTGGCCATTTTCATTACCTTTTGATGAATTATCCAGAACAACCACATCTTTCTTTCCATAACATGATCAAAGCTCATCAAAAATAACAATGACTAGAGGAAGGATTGTGTCCTTACTGGTTATCTTTTGCCCTTTGATTGGCTTGCTTTTTAAAGAATTCCTTAGCCATGTGTCTGGCAATTTTTCCAGTAGTGACATTCCTTATTCCTCTTTGATTGATCAACATTTTGTTAGGTTGTTGTCAAGAACCTCAACCTCTAGATCCAAATCTACCCCTTCCTTAGAAGGGTCCTGTGCCTCTTTGATTTTGTGAATTTTCATTGTCCCAATTTTGACTCTAGGGATAAGATGCATTCTTGAAATCACCTCTATCCTGAGATGAATTTTTGCCTCTAATACCTTTGGCTCTCTTATTAGAGTAGAATACAGCATCTCTATTTTTTGAATCACTTGATCTAGTCTTCAACCCAAGCTTAACTTCTTCATGGATCAAGGAGCAACCAACTCATTAAAATTTGACGTATTTTTCCTCAAAAAATAAAAGTATCAAAGGAATTATACTTAGAACCAAGGCCATTAAGAGTCACTACAACCATGTGATCATCATTTGCTGGTGCATCAATAGATGCCAATGTATCTGCAAGATTCTTTATCTCTGTTACATAGTCTTGTATGCTTCTCCCCTCTCTCAACATATTATTGATTTTTTGTTTTAGCTAAATCTTTCTAGCACTTGCAGTTGTGCCACTCATGTACATAACTTTACTCATTCTTTAAAAATTAATAAAATCATAGGAAGTGATCATAAATAAAAGATACAATGACCTTCAAGCAAACTCATGGGCATCAAATGAATATTATTTCTTGAAAAATAAATATAAAAACATAGACTAATCATTTTGGTGGGTCACACAAACACAAGCATGCACGAACGCACATATATAAAATTCTGGCAAGTGGCCTATTTTGGCAATACATCATTTTTTGTTGTGGGAACATAAAAAGGGTCATCTTCTATTGCCAAATTTGGCAATTAGATAATCTACTGAGGAAAAAAACAAGATTGCATGCCATAGCATGAACTAATTTAGATGTGTGTTCAATACTAGAAATTCGAACCACGCCTTGTGCGATACTAGTTCTCCACTACTTAAGTCCAGATTTGGACATATTCCAATGCAACTACATGCAACCAGATTCTAACTTCAACATAATCACCTCTCTCTCTCTCTCTCTCTCTCTCTCTCTCTCTCTCTCTCTCTCTCTCTCTCACACACACACACACACACACACACACACACATTTTTGCCCTCTTTTCCACGTTGCAGATCTCAAGCAGGCCTTATAAATGCTTTATGGGCATTCATCTTGTTTCCCATTGGGGCCCTATTTGTTTTGGCCAATGGAGGCTAATTAACCTATGTTTGTCTATGGTTTAATATACTTTATGCGCATAGATTAACCTTTTAAGCTTATGTCTAAGAGGGGTGCACACTATATTTGAAATTCACGAGGGGATTTGAACCCATAATCTTTTATTTCACTAACTTGAGCTCTACCACTAAGCGATAACATAAATATAATATTATAAATGGCCCCTACTCCCCCTCCATGTCCCTTCCTCTTTCATGCCCAGTGGTCCCCCCCCAATCTCACCTCATGTTGCTCCCTCTAAGGAATTAAATCTTGCCACATGTGCCTTTAGGATGCTACCAATTTAGGGTGAGGAGATACTATTATGCAGGTCTTTCCATGGGTGGGTGCCATGACCCATGGTCTATAGCTTTTATTGTGATTACAATCTGAGTTGTCCATATGACGAAGCATATACTTTAATTAATATAGCTTTGCAACTCATTAGTGCCAAAATGGACTTCATGGTGGGATTTGCATGAAGGGGAATATCAAGCCTTAAATTTGAAGGGTGGCCTAGAATTTCATTTTAAAGGGTAATTTAGAAGTGATTCTTCTAGTTAAGAATTTATCAATCTTTCTTGAAGGGCACTATAGGGAATTTTTTTTCAATGTGGCACTTCTTTGTGAAGGTTCACTTCTCTCTTGCCGTTCTCAAGAATTGCAAAAACCCTTTTAAAGGCATTGTAGTCTTCAAATTTAGGGTCTAAAGGGGATCCTAATAATACCAAGCATTATTTACTGATCACATCATAGTTTTGTTTCTATATAGCTTTTCTAGGCGAAGCTTCTAGCTAGACACTAGTGCTAATGGATGCAACTCTATAAGTTGATGGAAGAGAAAGAGTATGTCTTCATTTCGGCTATTGAAGGCATTGATTTTATCATCAAAATCCTTAGACTATTTTTTAAATGTCCAAAGCTGGCATACAATGGATGTGAAGTTATGCTATGCATATTGTTTCCTAATAGTCTTGCTCTAACGTGATGCTACTTGAGATTTCTTATGTCTTTCCATATGGTGTTCTCAAATTTGTTTGTAGTTGTACTTTGATATTGTTGCCTTTTGGTCCACTTCTTGTGCCGAAAACTTTCTAGTTTTGTGCAATAACTATTTATATGTTGCATGATTATTGTCCTTTCTTTTGCATGCAAATCCTCCATGGGTTACAAGTGCGTATTTCTTTACCATCAGAGTAGTTGAATAGGAAAATGTTCATGCATATGTATTACTTGGTCAAATACATGTAGGGATTGTGCCTCCTTCAATGAGTTCCTATGTGCGGACTAGCCCAAGCTTGGTTATTGGGTCGTCAATCCCGCTATTGATTATAGGTGGAAGCAGAGCACCAAAGGAAGACCTGTTAAAAAATTCTCCAATTAAAAGGACTCCAAAGAGGTCACATAAGAAGGTCAATTTTTGGTTTGGCAACATTGTGCTTTGAATTAGTTTTCTTAGTTTTTGAGATTTGAATGATGTTTCTTTAGTGGCGAATATTTTAACTAGAGCATGTGAAATTTAATAGCACAATAAATGTCACTATTTTCTATGCTCACTACAAATAGGCTAAGAAGAGGAGCATTTGTGCTTTGGGTAGCAAAGTGATAGCATCCTAAATTTCAATGATCTCTTATTACAAATTTCTAATTCTATAAATAGTTCATGTCACATAAACATATGATCGCACAATGCTAAAGTGTGTGACCATTAGCTTTGTAGAAGGTTTATCTTCTTGGAATTTTGCAATTCTATGGTCACTCAAGTAAAGTTTATTTGTTGAATTTCCTCTTTATTGGAAATTGGAAATCAATTAATTTTCTTGGTTGAAATACTTTGGAAATCATTACTTTTCCTTTGTTGTGCCTACAAATGAAAGGTTTGTGCATGGCAGCAACCCTTTACCCTCCCTATGCATAACTCAATTGATGGGATTTATCCAACATCGGTGTGTGTTTGAAGTGAAGTTGCTCACCAAATATGGCACCTATAAGGTGCGAGAAGCTAACTATCCTACTTGCATGTGAGAAAATCGCTCGAACCATGGATGATGTGATAGTCTTACATTAGTTGTGCCCTAGCCGTATTTGTATCAATTCAAAGATGCCCTCAAATTTGACTCATACTATAGGATCAAAGGCACTACTGTAGTCAAGAAGGGCCCCCAGAGGGTGGAACTTTGAAGTTATCATTGCATGTTGATGCAACATCCATCATCAAGGCCGAGCCTTTCAAGGATTCAATTATTCCTTGCTCCTCCCTTCTCCATGAATTCTAACCTATTTTTCCCATTTGTCTGTTGTGAATGAGCATAAACATAAGCATAAGCTATATTTTGTGAATGAACATAAGCATATGACATCATGCCTCATGCAAGAATACAATGAGGAAGGCATAGTAAAGTGTATTTTGAAAAATTTTTCCTACATCCATGCATAGAATGCTTTTGGAGTGTTCAATTTCACGATCCTTGCCGAGATCTTGAATGGACCAGCTAGGGAGGAGCTGAAGGCTTCTTTTCAGTAGAGTCAAGTCTTGGAGTGTTCAATTTCACGATCCTTGCCGAGATCTTGAATGGACCAGCTAGGGAGGAGCTGAAGGCTTCTTTTCACTAGAGTCAAGTCTTGGAGATTGAATACAACCAAAGGTGATCTTTTTCCCTTTCTCTTTGGTAGCATATCTCACACAATATTACTAATCTTGGGCTTGTAATTTAGCAAGTGTCTAGTGTTCTCCACTTCACAAATGTGAACTCACAAACTAATTGATTATCAATGCGGTTCATGTAGTGGGTCCCGTGTTAGATGTGACCTAGTGCACACTTTTTGCTATTTATGTGATGGCGTTCAACACATTATGTGGGTCTCTTGTTGGCCTTGCTCAACACTACCACATTTTGTGCCTTCCCATGTAATCATGTAGCTAAGCGCCTAAGGATTTTGTTAGGCATCACCTTGGAGCCATATCGATCCAAGGCGCTTGTAAAAACTAGGAACAATAAGATAGACAGGCTAGGGAAGGGTTATTAGCCCTCACTGAGGATTACCAGAATTCGAGTGACTACATTCAAGCAAGGTTATCTGATAGTTCGAGTGAGGAATTTCATAAAATTGACATTCTAATGTGATGATTTATGCTCAAAAAGTAGCATGCATTGCTTACTTTTACAGCAGCTGTTGCCCTACCCATGATATTGTGAGGAATCAATTGTCTTACATACAAACAACAATTTCTGAAAATGTTTGGCAATGTTTTTGCAAGGGTCAAGGAAGAAGGAGGGGTGGAAGAAAGGGGTCAGAGTATGTGTTTTTCTTGTGAAATTTCCATTTTCAAGGTAAAAAATAATGGAAGGAGGAGCCTCCCAAGAGGCCGCGATACCAATGTAAACTACTCGGTGCTTTCTATCAATTCAAACAATGGATTTTACAGAGGCGTTTGAATGAAATGATTGCAAGTTGCCAAACACATATACTTGAACTTAAGAGATTGCAATTAAGCTAGAATTAAGACTTATCATGGCCTCTTGGGAGGCTCCTCCTCCCATTATTTTTTGCCTTGAAAATGGAAATTTCACTAGAAAAACACATACTCTGACCCCTTTCTTCCACCCCTCCTTGCCGAGATCTCGAATGGACTGGCTAGGGAGGAGCTAAAGTTTTGGAGATTGAATACAGCCAAAGGTGATCTTTTTCCCTTTCTCTTTGGTAGCATATTTCACACAATATTACTAATCTTGGGCTTGTAATTTAGCAAGTGTCTGGTATTCTCCACTTCACAAATGTGAACTCACAAACTAATTGATTATCAATGCGGTTCATGTAGTGGGTCTCGTGTTAGACATGACCTAGTGCACACTTTTTGCTATTCATGTGATGGCATTCAGCACATTATGTGGGTCTCTTTCTGGCCTTGGTCAACACTACCACATTTTGTGCCTTCCCATGTAATCATGTAACTAAGCGCCTAAGGATTTTGTTAGGTATTGCCTCGGAGCCATATTGATTCAAGAAGCTTGTAAAAACTAGGAACAATAAGATAGACAGGTTAGGGAAGGAGATCATAGGGTTATTAGCCCTCACTAAGGATTACCAGAATTTGAGCGACTACATTCGAGCAAGGTTATCTGATAGTTCGAGTGAGGAATTTCATAAAATTGACATTCTAGTGTGATGATTTATGCTCAAAAAGTAGCATGCATTGCTTACTTTTACAGCAGCTGTTGCCCTACCCATGATATTGTGAGGAATCAATTGTCTTACATACAAACAACAATTTCTGAAAATGTTTGGCAATGTTTTTGCAAGGGTCAAGGAAGAAGGAGGGGTGGAAGAAAGGGGTCAGAGTATGTGTTTTTCTTATGAAATTTCCATTTTCAAGGCAAAAAATAATGGGAGGAGGAGCCTCCCAAGAGGCCACGATATCGTGGCCTCTTGGGAGGTTCCTCCTACCAATTTTATTTGGGCCATAACTTGGGCAATCAGACTCCAAATATGGTCATGTTTGTAGTCAAAACGATAAAATGATATGAATGAATCCATTTATCATGTTAGAGTGTCAATATTCTAGAGCTTTAGAAAGTTTGTACTTACCTTTGTTTCATCAAATCTAAACCTTATCAAACTCTATATTTTCTTAAAATTTTCTCATACAGAGTTCGGGTCCTTTGTTCACAGGTATATACATTGTTAGGGACATATGAAGGTGATCCATATTTTGTTAGCATCATGGTCATAAGATGATCAATAATTTATTAGTTCCATAGTTTAAACAGTTTATTCATGTGATCATTTTGTGTACAAAATGGATCAAATCATATGGGTAGCATAAAAATCAATGAGCTACAAATAGTTTTTGGTGAAGGATTATTCTAGGAGGAGCTTCTATATCATGTGCGGGACTATTGTTGTTTTTATGTAAGTCCACAAAATAAAGAAACCCGTTCAACTCATGTGCTACCTTACATAATTTTGAGTGACTACCTTGAGGTGTAGACATTTAAGCATTCCCCCTTTTGTATCTATTGAATGATTTTTAACTTGCATGGATTTATTATTTATCAAATAATAGGTTTTCTCATTGTATGTTGCCAATAATTTTTCATTTGGGATTCATTGAATCATTACTGACTTGTATAGACTTACAGGTTATCCCCAATAGTAAGTTTTATCTTTGTATCTTGCCAAGAATCATACAAAAAATAAGTAAGAACAATCTCTAATAGTGTCATGTAGATTCAACCATTTCTAGTAAAAAACTATTGCTACTATAGGTTTAGAAAAAGTTCATCGCAAGCATCGCTTGAACTCTGGTCTCACTCGAACGCAGCTGCTCGATGTTTCGCTTACTCACCCTTGCTTCAAAAGGTGCTATGTATAATAGGCCAAAAGTTTGATTTTGTTCTTCAGTTGTTGTTTGCAAGTTTGATGGAATACAAGCTCCTCTTTTCTTCATGAGTTGTGTCTTTCCTTCTTTCATGCTTCTGCCTTTAGTGAATTCCACTCATCCCCCTTCCCCTTCTCTCATCTCTTAACTCCCCTCCTCTTCCCTCTCCCCCCTATCATCTACCATTTCCTCTCTTATGGATCCAACATTGCAACAACTCTGAGAGCCACTTGGGTAACACATGTGGACCATTCGTGCTTGCATTGCTCTCACAAGGAGTAGCTTAGAGTAGGAGGCTACATCGGAATTCTTCCAAGGTCCCCACAACATGGGAGTCAAACTACACATGTTTGGCACCGTTTTTGGGGAGGGTCAATGTTTGCTTTAGTGTAGCCATTTTTTATGAGGCTCATAGCATTTTTTATATATAGGTATTTTGTGTGACTCATAACATATGTATTTCTCAATAGAGTCCGATAAACTTTGTCTATAAGTTATAGTATGCATTCCATCTTTAACATGAGTCCAAAAAAATGTGAATAAAGATTTGGAACAAGATGTTAACGCATTACAACAAGTACTATGTTGCATGTGAAGCATGCATCCTGAAGAGTATAGGATATTTCAACTTATTTAAAAACAACAAAATTTCAACTTATTCAAAAACATCAAAATTTTATTCTACACATATATGCAACAAAGAGATCGTTCAAAAGTACACTATGTGATCTTCTTCTCAACCAAAGGGCACACTTACTCAGAGCCTTAGATGTGGTTTAAGGGGCACCCAATGTTGTGCTAAAAATATGCACCCCATTCAAGGGAACACTCCATAACTTTTTCTTGTTTTATTGAAAACCAAAACCAACTAAAAAAATGGAAGCCAAACTCATGGGACTACTCCATATAGGTCTTAAAACCTTGATAGTTGGTGATATTAGTATCTAGATTCACCCTAGAATGGAAGAGTTTGAAAATGTGCAATTTGTGCATGTGCAAAGATCTTTTAATAAATCCAACACTATTTACAATTTTGTATTGATTCTTTTTCCATGCAATTCCTTGCTATATGGCTCATAAGCATGTCAAAGGTCATTGCATTTCATAATATACAGCATTAAAGTCTAGCTTGCCCTTTGGACTATACATATTATAAAGCAATTTGGGCCACATTGCACTTGCTTGAGGGCAACCACTATATCCAATTTTGCTTACGTGTATCACCAAAAGGGGAAAATCATGGCAACCAAAAATTTTACTGTCCCCATGCACTTTTTATTTTTTCCACCTCTCACCCTATAAATCTTCAAATAATAAAGTATATCCTAATTCCTACCACCTTGCAACCTGCCCCATGTGGAGTTAGATCAGCATGACCTCACCCTATAAATCTTCAAATAATAAAGTATATCTTAATTCCTACCACCCTGTAACCTGCCCCATGCAGTTAGCTCAGCATGACCACGTTCTTTTGGTTTGGCATTATCTTCTTTACTTGGGTAAGTCATCTCCTATTCTTTGCTTCTCTCATAAGCTAGCTGGTCTCAGTTCTAGTGGCAACTCACTGATCATCTTTCTGGCATCAATGGCAAGATGCAGCTCATCATGGCTTGCAAGAGAATGAGACAGAGGCTATGAGATAGAAAAGTGGAAAACCTTGGTTAAGGCACAATGAACAGATTGTGAGGTGAGTAAAGAAATGGCACGGTATCAAAACATCAATAGAAGACACTTTTGCAACATTTACAAAGGGAGAAAAAATGAGAAAGAAGAAGACTCCTTGCAAAGTGGTAGCAGGAAGTGGTGCATATGCTCACATTTGATCATTGCCATCGGAGCAAAGAACATGAGCTATGGTCTCACATTTGGTGGGAGCATTCAAGGCAGCAACATCATGTCATCTAGGTGAATACCTGTCTCGAGTCTTCATAAGCTTTAGATTGCACCCTAAAATTTATAGTGGCAACTCTACTAACATGCATGCCCAAGCAACGATGCTCTCTAACCTGAGAAATGGCCTATAGAAAGTGAAAGGGGTGCACAAATTAGATCAGGTAGCTACAAAGAGGGCAACATTAGCCATGTTGGTATCCTCTAAAACAAAGGAGAAATGTCTTGGTAACACAATGTCAAAGATGTTGTCAATTAGAAGGACCAACATGGCTCCAGCACGGTGGTTGGATGAAGAGTGGAAGCAATGTAGGATCATCCTGATCCGAGAAGTCTTTAAAAGGAGAGACAATCTAAGTGTGGAAGTTATTGATTGAGTGGCAATGTTCTGGCATGAGAATACGAGGTTTCTCCAAATAAGAAAGATGGGATGCAAGTAGTCAGATGTACACATCATACACATGCTTGATACAATGCAAGTCAATGGTTGCCTAAGCCAGCAGCCCGATGGTTTTCTGTGAATGAGTTTTGGAATAGTTTAATTGTTTAATCTCTAAACTATACTAGCTTAGACTTAATATGATTGTCCTAAACCATCCTGATGGTTGGAACATCATGCAATATAACACTGTGTTGCTTTAGGTCAAACACTAGCTATGTGATTGTCCTAAACCAGCATGGTTGAACATCAATATATTTCACTAGCTCGGTCCTTGTGTGTGATTGAGTTGTTTTGGAATAGTTTAATTGTTTAAACTAGGCTGGCTTGGACTTAATGTGATTGTCCTAAACCAACCCGATGGTTGAAACATCATGCAGCATATCACCATGATGGTTTAGGTCAAATCCCAATTATGTGATTGTCGTAAGCTAGTGTGGTTGAACAACAATATATTTTGCCAGCCTAATGGTTGTCTATGATTGAGTTTTGAAATAGTTTTATTGTGTAATTTATAAACTGGTTGGCTTGGACTTAATGTGATTATCCTAAACTAGACTTGTGGTTGGGACATCATGCAATAAATCACCATGTTGGTTTAGGTCAAATAGCAGCTATGTAATCGTCCTAAACCAATGTGGTTGAACGACATAGTTTAGTTTAATTTCTAGGCTCGTTCTGATCATGCTTGGACTGTGATCATCCAAAACTAGCTTGATGGTTGGAATAGTTATGTATAATTCAAGTGGTTAAGGTAATTGTCGTTTAGTTGGTTAATTGTTTTGTTTTCTAGTAGCTTGATTAGCTTAATTAGTAGTGTGATTGTCCTAAACCAGCCCAGTGGTCAAAACATCAAGCTGCTAATACAGACAGGGTAGCCAGTAGTTATGTGGCTATTCTAAGCTACCTCGATGGTTGAAATTGTTTCATTTTGTAGTAGTGAAATTGTTTTGTTTTCTAGTAGCCTGATTCGGCTACTTTTTTACACATATCTATGTTTTTTTTTTCATACTAGTGCAGAAAACATAGTGTTTGTTTTCCCAAAATTTTATTTTCCACATGTTGGGTAAGCAAATGGACTTGTATCTAAAGTTTATGGCTCAAAACCCTGACCTTTTGAGTGGGCAAAGGAGCTTTGAGCATTGTAAGCCCTAGTACATTAGGAAACTCAAAGACAAGAATGTGTGTTGTAAAAAACACATAGACTTTGACCTAGCCCAGCAAGCTTTGAATGACTTGAGATCTAGCCATGGAGATAGATGCTTATGTCTCACAAACGAATGTGTAGTTTGTCGGCCACCAAGATTCTTGCAAGGGAGACCAAGTTTGGTAGCCTAATGGCTCTGTGGGAGCCAGTAGTTTGTCCAAAGGGAGACTTTGAGTGGCACCACATTGAATGCAATAGGGAACACAACACCTTATTTATGAAGCATGCCTTTTTATGAAAAAATGATGATTTACATGCAGCAGAAATATAAAACAATATTGGGTGTGGTCATATGGTGCTTTCTCTTAGATCCAATTAGGCCATGGATTCTACTTTGTCTTAAGGTCTCAATCCTTATCTAGTCTAAAAATGATGTGGAATTTATTTGGGTCTAGCCATGGCAAGGGGAAACATGATGGATGTGGTGCTATTATTAAGAGAGCTTTGTTTAGACACCAATTAACATGCCCTCAAGAAAATCTCAGTGATGATCATGATGCTGTAACATGCCTCACAACCAATTTCTCCATAGGGACACAATACAGACACAGTAAACAAAGCCTCAAGAATAGTGTCGTGTGCAGAGTGTTCCATGAAGTGAAAGTGAGCTAAGTGCAAAGAAGAAATAGACATGATTGTAAGGTCGTTAAGGAACTCGTAGTTGCATAGCATATGGGGCTTTTTAAACAACCACTTGCTCAAAACAAGAAAACTTTCTTGTATAGTATATGGATCAAGGGATCATGAAAATTGTGAGGACATTGCAATTGGGAAGACATGGGAGGTAGCTCAAGTTTTCCCTCTAAGTAAGATGGAGTGACAAATGATGAGTCACACACTTTGGGGAGTGTTTTGATTATCTCAGTACTTGTCTAGAAAAGGGGATAAATTTGCAATTGTCATTGACTCTAGAGAATGAGGAACATGAATCATACTTTGTGTGGTAGTGTACCAAACCCAAGCACAAGGTTGAGGAATCATTTATGGATCATTGGGGAACAAAAAAATCCAAGAGAGGCTACAATTACAAACTATTACATAAGAGTCTACAAACATTTGTGTACTCTTATGTACTATGAGCTATTTAGTTCCAACTGCAAGCTATACCTAGATGAAAGAAGGGCAAGAGTGTCTTCAAAAGGGATTGAGGCATGTATGAGCACATCATGGGGTGTCTTGGAGTATTGGATGACTAAGACAATACAAGAAAATGCATTTTACTCTTGGAAAATTAGAAAATGTATTTACTGTTGGCTTGTATTTAGTAAATCCAAACTCACCATGCTTGTTTTACAACCACTACAATTGTTTTATGTAAATCCCAAATAGTAATTCCCCACCGTGCTTGTTTTACAACTATTCTACTTGGTTTTTACAATAAATCACAAACCCATGGCACTCATTTTAGTAAATCCCTAAAAACCCTGCACTTGTTTTAGTAATCCCAAACAAGTTCTCTAGAAAAGAAAAGAAGTAGTCCCAAACAAGGAAAAATGTATGCCACTTATCTTGTAAAACTAGTACACTGGTGACCACAAATCCTAAATGAATGAATTTTATGCCATTGATCTTGTCATAATTGAAGGAAACAACTGTGCTAGTGGCAGTTAATCCTAGACACTATATCGTGTGCCCAACCACCACACAGTTGTGATCTTAAAACATCTTGTATAAATAGAATTCTTGATATGCCATTGAGGGGTCCCCTTTAGGGGCAAGGGACATATCGACATGCCCTATATGTCTAGTGGCATGTCAATATGGCCCTTGCCCCTAAAGGGGACCCCTTAAGGGCCCACATATTATATGCAATCAACCACCACATTGGTGACCACATATCCTATACTACCACTATGTTGGTTGCAATCCTAAAACAAAGGAAACTTGTGAGACCACATCTCCTATACTACCACCGTGCTGATTGCGATCCTAAAATAGCTTGTTTACATAAAGGAAGATACTAAATTAGCTTGTTAGTATGTAAAGGAAGCTTGTATTTGAATGGCTATAAAATT
Source organism: Dipteris shenzhenensis (assembly GCF_047967505.1). Lineage (NCBI taxonomy): Eukaryota > Viridiplantae > Streptophyta > Polypodiopsida > Gleicheniales > Dipteridaceae > Dipteris > Dipteris shenzhenensis. The sequence continues at coordinate 41,853,403 of NC_141625.1, forward strand.
TGACAAATTTGGCAATAGTTATAGAGTGGTTTCATTAACATTTGAGTAGATATATCTCAGATATTAAGGTCTTTCAACTACATCTAGTCGCTTGGAGGTCTTTTAGGTGCATCGGGTCGCTTGGATGATCGGCCTTTCTCTCTCTTTCCTTCAAAGGGATGGTTCCATATTTTACTTTCTACTTTGGCTCCCTTCATTGGGTCTCCTTGAGCTCTTTGGGCTATATCCACTCTCTAATGGGAGGATCGGCCCTAATGGGGCTTCTTCCCGAGACTCAAGCTTGGGCTTCTTTCCTTCAAGCTCCGTTCTTTTAGGGGGCCAGGTTCTTTCCCTTCAATCCCCTTTCTTTTTGCCTAGTAGGACCACTTGGACATTTCTATTGTAGCATCTAATCTCTTGCTTTGGATAGATGTAGTAGGTAGGTACAATTGATGTTTCCATGACATGGGCAGTGGTGGCAAACCATAATTAGATCCTTTGCAAAGCAAGTTTGCATCGACAAACACCCCAAAGCAAAATATGTGCAGAGGGCATCCACACTTAGGCCATTAGATCATGCACTCCTCATCTATGATGTGCGGACGATAGACCATGCACATCTTACCCTATTGCAGCTATCAATGCCACAGTTTGACCTTGTGCATTAGCAAGCTATTTCTTGATTCCTTCTTGCCTCATACTGAGGGTGCATATGGTCTCCTACACGCTTCCACTTGATGCTCACTCATTGCAAAGCTCTATTTGATTCTATCAATAGATGTTGTTGAACCTGGCAAAATTGTCTAGAAGTGTCATCATGGGCATCTTCCAAGATATCCACTCTATGTTGGGTTTCAATTAGGATGAAGGATTGATTTTCAAAAAATTTAAGAGCCATGGCAAGCTCGCACAAAGCCCTAGTGTAACTCAATTTTAAGGAATTGTACAAATCCTACCCAAATCATCCATTATCTTTATCTTCTCCACCATGGCTAATCTTTGCTCAATCTACATCCTTCCCTGACTTGAAGCTCTCTTGTAGCTCCTGCACCAATGCTCTAGTTTGTTAGTTGCTCTATGATTTCATCTTTATTGATGTTTAATACATTTGGCATTTCGCATAGCTATTGGTACCTTATCGGTTCTCTAATCTTTAAGAAATTTTTTTATCCCTAATAGCTCTTGCTATGCTTTGTCCCCATCCATTCTAACATCATCAAGCTACTGATACAATAGCTCAATGCACTTCTCTACTTCTTCTCTTCTATGTCTTTGCATTTCTCATGTTTTTTTGTCGCCTCGCCTTACTCTCATGCCTACAAGGCTTTCACTTCTACCTCCTCCATCTTGGCCTATATACCCTCCCTAAGCATTCTCTCACATAGTAGTCTTTGCTGCATTGGCATCTTTCATATGTAAAAAATTGATCTTCCTATCATATTTCTCAAAAACTACATTGAGGAAATTTCCCATTAGGGGCATAGCAACTTTGATTGATTGAGGTGTTAGTTTCGATTTTCCATCCTTGCAGTTCTTCAAGTTAGTCGCAATACGCTCCCGGAGATTGCCTTTAAGAAAGAAAAAATAGCTTGAACATGCAAGAACTTCATGGTTCCTCTCGTATTATCAAGAAAGTACTACCTTGTTTGTTTTAACACATCTTGAACATCAGTTGGCAAGCTCAAACCCTTGATTCCACCATCTACATTAGTCTGAGTGTTGGGGTATAAAGATTTAATATCATTTCTCTTCCATGACTTCTCCAAGAATTGTGCTTGCAAATCACCTCCAAGAATAACCTTTACAATCATGCTTTCACTAATGTTAATCTTTTGACTTTAACTCTGCTGACAATGTATCCATCCTTCACATTCACTTCATTTGTCAACTTGGTGAAGTTGGGGAGAGAATCCAAATTGGGCTTTTAAAGACTATGTGAGGAGCTCTCGTATGTCATAATTTCAAGATTAGGGGAGGAACGATTGTGTGATAAGCTCTCACATGTCACAATTTCAAGACTAGGGGAGGAAAGATTGTGTGAGAAGCTCTTGAACTATGTAGAGGGGTAGGATAAATTGTGTGAGACACTCTCAGACTGTGCAAAGGGGGAGGATCTAGATAACACATTTGGGAGCTCAATGTGTCCAAGGGGAACCATTATGAAAGGTGATAGAAGTTGCAGGAAGAGTGCAATAGAGAAAGGTTGAGAGGTAATGGTGAAGGGAGTTGGAAATGGCAAAGGAGTAATTATGGTCTAGAGAAAATAGTGAAGACAAAATAGTGAAAGGAGCCAAAAATGGTGAATGAAATGGAATAGTGGAGGCTTAAGTAGAGTGAAGGTCAGCATAGTGTGTCTAACTCAAGTGAGGGCTACTACGGTTAGTAGTTATTGGCTTAGGCTCAAATTGGCGGCTAAACCATAAGTCTTTTTCTACCAAAAAATTTTGATGGGCATACGATTAGGTAGAGTGTAGTTAATTATTACCAACCACCACTGTGGCTCTTTCATGATTATTTGGACAAGTGGCATGTGAATAATTGGCAGCTCAAATTTTAATTAATCGAGTGTGGTAGTGAGGCACCACCACGGTTGCATGGTATTTAATTACCACTTAATTATTGGTCCCTAGCATGATGGCTCCTTCATGATTATTTGGATGGCACTAATGGCCTTGCATGCAATCTAAGGGTGAATTAAATGCATTTGCAATGTGGGGCAATCTTGCTCATCCTATTAGAGTGCCACTATTACTATTTGTATGTGGACTCGAACATGGAGAATGCTATTTTGACTACTTTGCCCTCATTCGCACCTACTATGCTACTTTGCTCCATGTCCCCCTCCTCTAGCTCTCATTTACTCATCTGCTCCCCTACTCATTCACTTCACTCCTCACCCACTCTTTTCACCATGGCAAGAACTGCAATAAATGCAATTAACAATGATAACCCTTCTCGATACAACATGATCCTAATCTTCTTTGCTTTATCGTACAAGGTCATTGTTTTACTTGCTAGGAATTGAAACGCTTGCTCTTGTGGAATGTCTTTGTAATCTTTATTGATTCCCCCCACATCTTCAAGTTGCCACTTTGGATGGCATGCACACTGGCCTCTTTATGACCTATGCTCTATGGGTTCCCTATAGACCATGTAAGGCTAAGGATTTTCAAGGCAAGATCATACACCTATTGAGGAAAAGATAAAATTCAAAAGGTGGTCATTGTTTTTATACAGCCTACACATTAGATTGAATGAAAGTTGAGTGTTGAAAGAAAAAATTATTTTAAAATCTCTTGAATTTGTTCTCTGTGTGTGTGTGTGTGTGTGTGTGTGTGTAAATACTACGATGGCTATAGCTGGAGTTTCTTTTAAGGCATACTTTTTTCAAGGATGTAAAGAGTTTAATATGTTTAAAAATGGTCCATAGTTGGGATTCTTGATTGTAGGTAGTCCAGTCAAGTCTCGGTGGCATCTCGCCAACTATTCACATTAGAAGGACATCCCCTCCACCCCCTACACATCAGGTTGGTGATGTTAATTTTTTCCCCAAATAGATTTAGAGTTAATTTTTTAAAAGGCTTCTCAATTTCTCTCTCTTGAATTTATTCAAAAAATCCATTCTTCATGGGTGGGAACCTTAGATGTGACATTGAAAGTTAATAGAGTAATTTTTTTTAACATGGCCCATAGTTGGGCTTCTTTATTATAGGTAGCCCAATCCAGTCGGTGGCATCTCGCCAACCGTTCGCATTACAGGGACATCCCCTCCACCACCTACACTTTAGGTTGGTGATGTTGATTCTAGTGTAAATTTTCTAAAAGGCTTCTCAAATTATCTCTTGAATTCATTTAAAGAATCCATTCTTCATGGGTAGGGGATCTTCGATGTGACATTGAAAGTTGGGTGGTGAAAGTTAATAGAGTAAATTTTTTAAAAGGCTTCTCAAATTATCTCATGAATTTATTTAAAAAATCCATTCTTCATGGGTAGGGGACCTTAGATGTGACATTGAAAGTTGAGTGGTGAAAGATAACATTGTTTTTTAATCTTCTAAAGGAATTTTTTTGTGCAAACTTTTAAAGAAATATTTTCTTTAGGGTAGGGGTCACGACACACATTTTAATATGCTCACACACATGTACCAATGAGACACACACAATTAGAAAACCAATCCCGTTTTTGTTTTCTAATTGTAGGAACTCTTGCCCAAACACTCTCTTTTGCAAATTGAAGCATGCTTTTAGGTCTATCTTCCCTAGCAATTATATGTTAGCATAATGCATAGTACCTAGAGTATTTATATCTTTGGATTAAGAGAAAATAGTGGATGCACACCTATTAGTATAGTCACACACGTGCACACACAGAATTGCATGCATCGACATACACAGATTTTCACAAGTTATTTTGGACGATGTTGCAAATACGCAAGAGAGA
>NC_141625.1:43352822-43440322 GCF_047967505.1 Dipteris shenzhenensis
TAGTATCATTATACCTTGGCGGTAGGCTATTAAGCAAGATGGCCTTCTTATCATTATCTTTGATTCTTGTCCCAAGCTCATTAATTTGCTTAAAAAGTGCTTGCATCCGGTTGAGAAAAATGCCAAGACTGTTAGCTTCCTCCATCTTTAGGCTATAGAGTTCATGTTTTAGCATGGCTTTGGAGTGTTTCATTCGTACCCCAAACAAAGTCTCCAAGATGGTCCAGTTCTCTGCTATAGTTTTCTCAGTGTTGATGTGATGGAAGTAATCAGCTCCTAGTGCCCGACCAATCAAACCAACAACCTTCTCATTTTTGTTTTCCCATGCAGGTATTCGATCCGCTTCATGACCACTACCTTTGGGTTTCTTCTCGGTACTTGCAACCATGCTCCATATTCCTTTTGGCATGAAGAGCAATTGTGTAGCTAATTGCCAAGACGAAAATTTTTTGCCATTGAATTTTAAAAAAATTCTCCTTCTTGACAGACTCCATTTCCATAGTGCCTAATGAATTGACAGGAATACTAGGCTTTGATACCAAATGTTAGAAATAGATAGCTCTCATGACAATTCTAAACACTCACATATGATATCAACTCAAAAAGGTGATTCTTCTTCAGAGAACACAAGATGATAGTAATAACCAAAAACTCTTTATTGAAAGGATTCTATTAGATGATATCAGCTCATCCCTCTGTGGGGCTTTTTGCTGAGATACAAACTCAAAAAGATCCAGAGGATCGATTTGGCTAGTGACACTAGTAATGAGCAACTTTGAGACATTGACACAAACAGAGAGCCGCGAGGGCTTGGACAAGAAGAAAGAGCCTATCAACTCTATTGATCTATATGGAAAGAGCCACTTCCCACGTTCACCACCAGGACATCGTGAGGATTGCCAAGAGTCACCATGCACCGAAGTCTTCCACAACCATCAGAACCAGAAGCATTCAGATTCATGCCAAGTGTCTTCTACAACATCCATGTATTGGCCAGCGCTCAACCTCATGCATGGACCAATCACACACTGCAATCAACCTCATGCATGGACCAATCACAAACTGCGGTCCACCATGTAGAGAAGCCTCTCACAAACCCTTTGGATCAGTGAAGCCTTCCATGAGGGAGTGCATAAACCTCCAGAATGCCAACATCTCTCTCTCTCTCTCTCTCTCTCTCTCGCTCTCTCCTCACTCCTTTTGTCTCTCTCTCTCTCTTTCACTCTCTCTTATGCATATTTATAAAAATCTCTCTCTCTCTCTCTCCTGCTTCTTTTCTCTCTCTTTGACTCTCTCTCCTCTCTCTATTATATATATTATAAAAATCTCTCTCTCTCTCTCTCTCTCTCTCTCTCTCCTTCCTTTCTACTTCTTCTTGTTTCTCTCTAATGTTTATTTCTATATAATTGTATATAGATATATTTATATTTATATGTTTATATTTTACATATCTTTATATTTAGTTTTCTCTCTCTCTCTTGTTAGAATGTGATCGTTATGGGAGGAGTCTTCAACCTTAGTGATGACTTGGTCACATTTGGTTGAATCTACTACATGGAGTTGAGGTGGCCACGTGTGTTCATCACATCTGGATTCTTCCCTTAGTGATTGGTCCATGCAAAAGGACTTCCATGCTATTGGATGAGCAACGTGAAGTGGCTGGCTGCTGCATGCAAAGGATGTGCTGTTTTGGAGAGTTCTCAGAGGTAGTATTTGTTGCATTTTTAGATCCAGAGGTGGTGTTTATTGCATTTTTAGATCCATAGGCGTGATCTAAATATGATGACAGTATGCTAGCTCCTTCCTTCTCTTTGTCCGAGTCCTTGCGACTCATTCTCTATGTCACACAGCTATGTTAGGGTCAATAGTCGAGTCAGAGTCTGATTGTAGGAATGCAACAAGCCTTGTCGGGATGCACCTATAGTCATAGGTCTTTTGTCACAAACACAATAGTGAAAAATCAACAATCACTTCTATATTCTGCTGTTGTCAATGATCTGAAATATTAATGTGCTGAGAGTTCTCACTGTAGCAATTCTTGCAATCATATCGCCTCCTTGTTCTATAAACTCCAAAACCCATTAGTGGTATTAGAGCCATCGTTTAGAAGATCTTGTGGGAGGTGGTTTAGTGAGCATCCAAAGTTTGCATGTTGAAAGCAACTTCTTCCTTCAAGCACACAATGAGTTTCTTTCCTCGAGCTTGTCGACATCCTCACAATCGGGTACATGGAAGAAGACGTAGAACAATACATTTGTTGGCCGAAGCTTGCTTCAGAGCAATTGTGGAAGGTTCTTGAATGCCATAATGGATTACACGAAGAAGGAATAGTCGTCTAACAACTCCCTTGTAAAGTTTACTAGTCGAAACTTTTCTTCGTGGTAGTTAGCCACTCATCTCTATCTGATGTAGAAAGGTCTTGAGGGTCGCATGGATGGTATAGATAAGAAGCCGGAGAATGAACATGAATTAGTGTCGTGGAGTCAAAGAAACGACAAAGCCATAGGTTTGATTGGTCATGCTTTGGGAATTGATTATTTTCATCACATTGATGTAAAGAAGTTGGCTGCTAAGAATCCCCAGGGTAAGGGTCATGCATAGGCTTCTCCTAAGTTATTTGAACAAGAGGGTCTCGCCACAACCATCAATCTTGTTGAGGAGTTTTGACTCACCATTGCTTGCGGTATCCTCATTAGGCTCTGCTTCCCTCTTTGTGGGTTATTTTTTCTTCTCAAACTCTTGTGTTAATTTTCCTTCCTAGGCTCGTTATTCTTGGCTTTCCCTTTTTTATCCACAAACTACTAGCTCTCATCTTTCAAGACATCACCCATCTTCTTAGAATCCTCCAGAGGATCACCCTCCTCTGAATGGATTTGGGATATCAATTGAATTTTCTTGGCACATGCATGAGGCATCTCAACTTTTGCATCATCAACCTCATGAGTGCCATCTTTCTTTTCACTAGCATGAGATAACATTTTGCCCTGACCAGGACAATTTTTGGAAAAATGCCTTGCCTTCTTACAAATATAGCATGCATTAGAAAATGGAACAAATCACACTTGTTGAGCAAGAACCACACCATCACCAAGGTTGATCTCCACAAACTTCAAAATGTCTTGAGACCTATCCCATAGAATCTATGCCTTTTTGGGACCAAATGGAAACTTTGACACCTAGCAAACAAAAAAGATCTTCCTAATATGCAAACCCCAACCCCTTCAGAGACCTCCCTAGCCAAGAAGGCAAATTGTCGAAGAAAGCCCAAATGAGACATTCCCTTAACAAGAACTCATCCAACAAGAATGACAAACTCTAAGGAATCACTAAGACAACCGCACCTGTGAATATATGCAAGCAACCCAATAGATGATTTTAAATCATGTCAAAAATTCACTTGAGTAAGAAAAACCCTTTTACAAGGAAATGATGCATAAGCATGTTTTTGGACCGTTGTGCATGACACTTGGTGAAAAACAAGGTATAATCTGACTTCGACCATGAAAAACATATCTAATGGTAACAACACCTTGTACATCTCAAGATAGGTGGGATTGATGTGTGTGCAAAGTCTCATGCCCATCAAAAACGTGTGTGTTTGAATAACACACCCTGAAGTGTGTTTTTTGGCCATTGTGCATGAGACACCTAGTAAAAAACATCATATAATGTGATTTTACCATGCAAACCATATCTGATGGGCACAATACTTTGCACACGCCTCAAGATAGGTGGGATTGATGTGTGCACAAAGTATCATGCCCATCGAGGATATGTGCATGTTTGTATAAGACACCTCAAAGCATGTTTTTTTACTATTGTGCTTGAGACCTAGTAAAAAACATTGTGCACGTTTAAATAAGACATCTTGAAGCATGTTTTTTGACTATTGTGCATGAGACTTGGTAAAAAACATCAAAAGGACACTTGTATGGCTTGTTATGCTACCAAAGTAGTGCTAAACTTCCTTGCAGCTAGCTTCTTTATTTTCTTCCTTCTTGATTCCGGAACTTCATTCTTTCACCCTTGCTCTTCTTCTCTCCACTCTCACTTGGCTTCCTTCTACACGTCCGTTTTACTATTACTTATGAGCTATTCTTTACCCTTGACTCTTCTCGCACTATATATCGTACTTATACTCCCAAAGAGTTTCCTACTTATATCTTCTTTTTGCACGCCTCCTCCAAAAAATTTCGGTTTTCCATACTGGTCTAGGTACTCTTGTATATAATCCCTTGATTCCTCTTCTTAGTAGAATTTTCTACTTTCTCTTCCGCTTGCATCTTCCAATCCTTTCCCTGTAAATTTTAAGCCTAGAAAGTCGAGTAATATGATTTTATTTGCGCACGTCTTTTTTTATGAATAAGAAATTGAAGAGGTAACTTTTGATATGCCTAAAACTTCTTCGGTTCTACATCCTTCTTAGTGTCCAGTTCAATATGTGTGGTTCAAATATGTGCAATATGTGTGGTAGAAATTCTTCCTTAGCCCATAGGTGTCTAGTTCAATATGCGTGGTTCAAATAAGGTATGAAAGATTCAAGCAACCTTTCCTTGCATGCAAGAGAGAGCCAACTACTTGAGTAAGCAAAAGAAGCCTAAACAACCTACAATGTACATTGTGATAGCTAAACCAAACCAGTACCAGTGATAGGCTCTTTATGGATTTTAATGCTAGATTTTGAGAACAATGCATAAAGACTTAGATAGAAGATTTGCTACTTCCTACTTAGAAAACAACTTGCTCTTTTTAGCTCACGCAGTCCCAATGTTGGAAAATCTCTATTCGCCTCCTCATGACTAGCCTCCAAGGGGATGTTAATGATCATGATGACATGTGAGTAAGACTTAGGCATTGCTAGGTCATCAAAGCTAAGCCCATCTGCAGTAGTAGCAACATATGCATGCCTATGACATAACTATGCTAAACAACAAGCAAACAACAAATGTAGTTGCCTACAATGGAACAAGCAACAAAGGATAGACCACTAGAATCAAGCAAGTAGCAAGCTACAATGTTCAGCCAATAGAAGCAATGCATGCTATAGACATGCAGCGATGACACCAATGCCACATAGCCAACTGTACAAGAACACAGCAACAATGACCTCTAATGCACCATGCATGATATCTGCATTAAAGGTCCGAGGCCACCTCCTCATCTGATGTTTTCATTTGTCACTAGGCAAAGAAGATAAACTTCTTCATGCTTTTCTCACTCAATAGAATGGCTACACAATCGAGATACCATGCATCATCATCTAATCGAAGTATCTTCTCAGTGTCATGGAATTTGGAGGTAGGTCTTTAGAAAAATGGCCTTCTTATCTTCATCTTCTACTCTAGACCCAACATCGCTGATTTGTTTCAGGAGAGAGTGCATGCGATTCAGAAAGACACCCAAATTCTCTCCTTCCTCCATTTTCAAATCAGTCGCTATGCAGCTCGCATGCCTGCACTGCATGTCCTACCACATTTCAGGTGTGCATGCACATTGACTCCAGTTGGCAACCCTCTCTAGAGTGTAGTCCTCAATGCCGTCCATGGTCGCCACGTGTTTAGCCGTCCAGCTATTCCACAGTCCATGGTGGTCTGTGGCCCTTGCAGATTATGCCATAAGGCATTTTTCCTTTGCCTCCTCTTTCCTAACCTCCTCCTCTCCCCGATCCTCCCTCTGAGCAGCTTTGGTAGATCCCTCCTTAAGAAATAGTATAGAAGGGTCACATAATATTACTTTGTCCTTAAAGATGTAGTAAGATAAGTTTATAAATCTTAAGCTTTGAGAAATTTAAGAAAATTTATGTGTGTGTGTGTGTACATGCACACGTTGTTGTTGCCTTATAAAAATGGTATATGACCAGACTCTATGTAAGACACGACTCTGCCTACGACACCTATTAGTAGTTGCAGACACAGCAGGCCTGTGGCCTCGACAAGGAGTTGAGATGCATCGCTAGCAAAGTATATAACCGCTCGAAGTCACCACCATCCCATGCACAGATCACTCTAGAACAACCAGCACCAAGATGCTCATAGTCACACACCAAGTGTCTAGCAACACTCATGCATTGGCCAGTGTATCAACATACCTAATGAACCAATCACAGTCCTTTGTCTATCACGTAGGAGAGAGAGAGAGAGAGAGAGAAATGAGGGAAATATAAGAGAGAGAGGAGATGAAAGAGAGAGAGAGAGAGAGAGAGAGAGAGAGAGAGAAGAGAGAGAGAAGAGGGAGATATAAGAGAGAGAGGAGATGTGTGTGTGTGTGTGAGAGAGAGAGAGAGAGAAGGGGGAGACATAAGAGAGAGAGGAGATGTGTGTGTGTGTGAGAGAGAGAGAGACAGAGACAGAGAGAGATAAGAGAAATAAGAGATGAGAGAGAGAGAGAGAGAGAGAGAGAGAGAGAGAGAGAGAGAAGGGACATTTAAGAGAGGGACAAGATAAGGGAGAGAGAGAGGAGAGAGAGAGAAGAGATGAGAGACAGATAAGACACAAGAGAGAGAGAGAGAGACGAGAGATAATATAGAGACAGATAAGAGGGAGATATAAGAGAAATAAGATGAGAGAGAGAGAGAGACAAAGAGAGAGAGAGAGAGAGAGAGAGGGAGACACACACACACATGTACACACACTTACTATCCTCTTTTTTCCTCTTGAACATACTTATTACTTTTCTTCCCTTTATAAGACATAAGAGGGAGATATAGAGAGAGAGAGACAGAGAGAGATAAGAGAAATAAGAGATGAGAGAGAGAGAGAGAGAAGAAAAATAAGAGATGAGAGAGAGAGAGAGAGAGAGAGAGAGAGAGAGAGAGAAGGGACATTTAAGAGAGGGACCATATTTTGTTTCCAAATTGGTCCTATTTGAAACCCCCCTTTTCCCTTTTCTACCTTTTGTTATTATTTTCTCTATCTTTTTTCATTTCGCTCCCTAACTTACCCCACCCCAAAATAGTCTCTCTCTCTCCCTAACTTACCCCACCTAACTATACACCCCCCCTTGATTAAGGTTCTGCCCTCTTGATTGGCGTGACTATCAACCGACTACCTAACTAATCATCTCCCGACCCCCTCAACTACTTTCTCTTTCAACTATTTAAACCTTCCCTGCTTGCTTCTCTCCCACACACCACCTATAGCTACTACTCTTTGCTACTGCGACTTCTACATAGACTAGGCTTTGTTAATCCCCTCACATCCTCGACTATCGTTCCATACAGTCCCTATTATAGCTTAGCTTTGGAATGTTGCCTTCCTTCCTTGGCTATCCCGCATCTCATTGCGCCACGATCTACCATGCAAATTGCCCAGTACCTTCCCCGCATGTACTATACTTTTGCCTCCCATAGCTGAGGCTAAGTCCCACTCTCTGCTCCCTGATGGACAATGTCTACTTGGTCAAAAGACTACCAATTCACCTCACTTGTGCCTCATTCCAAACTGTGGTTCTCTAACTGTGCATGACAATCATAAAAGTTGTCTACAGCACTACTATGCTCCATGACTCTCTCATCCGGTCCTATTATCGAAACTAGGCTGCCGTCAACTCTCACCCCAAGTTCTAACTTCTAAGATGGACCCTCAGGTCCTATCACCTCTTCTTTCATTACTCCCTCAATTTTCATTTTATTAAAACACTCTCTCTCATCTCTCTCTCTCTCCCCCCGTGTCTTTTTGTCCCCTCCCTACATATTCACACTATCCTCTCTTTCCCCTTCTTAGTTTTAAACCCCCTTTTTTCTCTTACCCTCCTCTTATATCCTTTCATTATACATCCTCTTGTTTTCACATTTCATTGCTCTATTTCAATCAATTTTTTCACTTAAGGTTATTATTTTTTCACTTTCTCCCTTTTTATTTTTTCATTACTTTTTTCTAATAATCTTCATTAAATTTATATTTCGCTTTTTTTTTCTTCTCATTTTATTATCTTTTCATTGTATATGTCCTACTTATAATTTTTTTAAATTTCCCTTGAAATATAAATATTGAACCCTAATCTCGCCCTCTTAATATCTCCCTTTATTTCTCCCTCTTTAGATTAATTCCCCCTTATCCTCTATTTAGTTCTTTTACCTCATACTCGTTTTTCCCTTCTTAGCCACCTGTACATTTTCTTCTTAGACTTTAAAGTTTAACCACCACCACCCCCTCTCCCCTCCTTAACCTTACTTCATAATTTCCCCCCTCTTAACCTTTAATTCCATTCCCTTACATTACTTATCCCCCCTATCATATTATTTCATAAAATTCCCCCTTCTTAACCTTTGAAGATCTCTCAACCCCCCTCTCCTTAGAACCCCCTCATACTAATTTTAATTTAGCTTCTATTTTTATTGTGATCCCGATAACAAGGGAGGGGTGTTTATGACACCTATCTTCCCAATTAAGATTAGAACATGGTTCTTATCATTTTTCTTGTTGGATGGTAGTAGGTAGGTAGACTCCCCTCTTCAATAAAAGTGATGCTTGCCAGGACTTATCCAAGCTCAGCTTCTATACAGTTTCCACAAAGTCATTTCTACAAAATGTCCCACTATTGTTGCCTTTATAAATAGGGATTCACCGACTTGTACAAACCTTTTTGTTCATACAATTAGTCCTATTCCATTGTCTAGCTTCGCTCTTTTATCTTTTTACTATGCAAAGGGGTTTTATCAAGTCTTATATACACACATACACGCACGCACACACACACACATGCACACACACATGCGCATGCGAGAGAGAGAGTGAGAGAGACAGAGTATGTATGTGTGTGTGCGCGCACGTGTGCCAATAACAATGTGTGTGTGTGTGTGTGTTTGTATACACATAGACATAGTTATTTAAAAATTATATATTTGTATGTGTGTACGTGTGTGGGAGGGGTCGTTTGAGTAGCTAAGGGGAGTAAATGCAATTGACACACTCCCGCTCCCACATGGCACATGCGCGTGTGCGTGTACACACGCACACACACACAAATTTTCTTAAATTTCTCAAAGATTAAGATTTATAAACTTATCTTACTGCCTCTTTAAGGACAAAGTAATATTATGTGACCCTTCTATACTATTTCTTAAGGAGGGATCTACCAAAGCTGCTCAGAGGGAAGATCGGTGAGAGGAGGAGAGTAGGAAAGAGGAGGCAAAGGAAAAATGCCACATGGCATAATCTGCAAGGGCGACAGGCCACCATGGACTATGGAATAGTTGGACGGCTAAACCCATGGCGACCATGGACGGTGTTGAGGACTACACTCTAGAGAGGGCTGCCAACTGGAGTCAATGTGTACACACACCTGAAACGTGGTAGGACATGCAGTGCAGGCATGCGAGCTGCATAGCGATACCTGCCATGTGGAGTTGGTGAAGTGTGGGCTCAACTGCTATGTGTCGTGCGATGACTGGCAGAATATGCACATGGGGAACCCATCAATTCACATGGGGGGGCCATCAATGCATGTGGGGGGAACCATTAATGCATGGAGGGGCTATTTTGCAAGGTCAATCTAATCAAGCTACCATTTGGCAAGGGGGCACAGGCACATAAATGCAGTGTGGAGAGATGACGTGGTGGGGGTGATGATGTGGCATGTGCAGGAGAACTACTAGCCCACTCACTCACCATATCTCGAGGCATTGATGACTGACCACCACACTGCACAGTCTGATGGGCAGCAAATAGCCCAGCAGTCATGCAGAGCCCTGACCCCTGACATGGCGTGGGACCAAAAGATAGAGGGCATTGGCATGGTGGCACACATGTGGCTCTCAATGACGGGCAAGCAGAGAGGACAAGCCCACATGTTGAGACGGTAGCACTGCTGACATATAGAGAGAGAGAGAGAGATAAGAGAGATGAGAGAGAGAGAGAGAGAGAGAGAGAGAGAGAGCGACTAGATAAGATGGATAGAGAGAGAGACGCTAGATAAGATGGAGAGAGAGAGAGAGAGAGAGAGAGAGAGAGAGAGAGAAGGAAATTTAAATGAGAGACGAGATAAGATAGAGAGATAGATTTGGAGAGAGAGAGAGAGAGAGAGAGAGAGAGAGAGAGAGATGTAGATTTCGACTCTTAACTATCATGTATTTATCCGGGCAAAGAACTTATTAGAAACCCACATGAAATGTTTCATGAATATAACTCTAAAGACAATCAAACTATGATATAGATTTGGGTAGCTCATCTCTATCGAGCTTGTTGCTGCCTTACAAAAATGGTCTATGACCAGACTCTGTGTAGGACATGACTTTGCCTACGACACCGAGTAGTAGTTGCTATAGACACAATAGGCCCATGGCCTAGACAAGAAATAGTTGAGATGTGTCGCTAGCAAGTATGTATAACCGCTTGAAGTCACTGCCTTCCCATGCATCGATCACTCTAGAACAACCAGCACCGAGATGCTCATAGTCACACGCCAAGTGTCTAGCAACATTCATGCATTGGCCAGCATATCAACCTACCTAATGGACCAATCACAGTCCTTTGTCTATCATGTAGCCCCCCCCTTGAGGGAGTGCATACACCAATAATGCCAACAATCCCCCCCCACAACTGAAATGGGCAGCAGACAACACAAACAAACAGAGAAATAAACTGAACCTACCAAGAGCATCTAATACATGACCTCCTCGATCATCTAACATAGTTACCACATACGTAACTCCTCAACACGCTCTTGATCTAAAACAGCCAGTCTTTATCTAAGACATTCTCTGACATTAAACCAGCAAATTTTAAAGAAGACTCAGCCACAACGCAAGCTTTATCTCATAAGCCCTTCTGCTCCTCTTTTTGTTTCTTGAAGCAAAACCTCTCAACATGTCCTGGCTTCCCACAGTAGTAGCATAAACGGCCTTCTTCCTTGGCATCTCTCGAAATTTTTCTCTTGTCACTTACTGCATATGCATGATCACCAGGCAAAGAAGATAAACTTCTTCATGCTTTTCTTCACTCAATAGCATGGCTACACAGTCGAGATACCCTGCATCATCATCTAATCGAAGTATCTTCTCAGTATCGTGGTATTTTGGAGGTAGGCCTTTAGAAGGATGGCCTTCTTATCTTCATCTTCTACTCTGGACCCAACATTGCTAATTTGTTTCAGGAGAGACTGCATGCAATTCAAAAAGACACCCAAATTCTCTCCTTCCTCCATTTTCAAATCAAAAAGTTCTTGCTTCAATAAGGCTTTCGAATGTTTCATACGCACACCGAACAATGTTTGAAGAATAACCCAGTTTTTCGCTACAGTCTTTCCAACATCAATGTGATGAAAGTATTCTAATCCTAGTGCATGTCCTATAATCCTGATGGCTTTCTCATTCTTAGTTTCCCAGACTGGAACCTTCTCAGCTTCATTTCCTCCACCTTTAGGTTTCTTCTCTGTTCCGACTACTATGCCCCAGAGTCCTTTTTGCATAAGATATAGGTGTGTTGCTAACTGCCAAGAAGGAAAGTTACGTCCGTTGAACTGCACAATTGCTCCTGAACCCACTTTGTCCTTCTTCATAGAATCCATGACGAACTTCTTCACAAGACAAACCATTCTTGCTCTAATACCAGATGTAGATTTCTATGCTTAACTATCATGTATTTATCTGAGTAAAGAACTTAGTAGAAACCCACATGAAATGACGAAATATATTTCATGAATATAGCTCTAAAGACAATCAAACTATGACATAGAGAATTAGGCAGCTCATCTCTACCGAGCTTGTTGTTGCCTTACAAGAATGGTATATGACCAGACTCTATGTAAGACATGACTCTGCCTACAACACCTATTAGCAGGTGTAGACACAGCAGGTGTGTGGCCTCGACAAGAAGGAGTTGAGATGCATCGCTAGCAAGTATGTATAACCGCTCGAATTCACCGCCTTCCCATGCATTGATCACTCTAGAACAACCAGCACCAAGATGCTCATAGTCACTCACCAAGTGTCTAGCAACACTCATGCATTGGCCAGTGTATCAACCTACCTAATGAACCAATCATAGTCCTTTGTCTATCACGTAGGAGAGAGAGAGAGAGAGAGAGAGAGAGAGAGAAATGAGGGAGATATAAGAGAGAGAGGAGATGAAAGAGAGAGAGAGAGAGAGAGAGAGAGAGGGAGAAAAGGGAGATATAAGAGAGAGAGGAGATGTGTGTGTGTGTGGGAGTGAGAGAGAGAGAGAGAAGAGGGAGATATAAGAGAGAGAGGAGATGTGAGAGAGAGAGGAGATGTGTGTTTGTGTGAGAGAGAGACAGAGAGAGACAGAGAGAGATAAGAGAAATAAGAGATGAGAGAGAGAGAGAGAGAGAGAGAGAGAGAAAGAGAGAGAGAGAAGAAAAATAAGAGATGAGAGAGAGAGAGAGAGAGAGAGAGAGAGAGAGAGAAGGGACATGTAAGAGAGGGACAAGATAAGGGAGAGAGAGAGAAGAGATGAGAGAGAGAGAAGACATAAGAGAGAGAGAGAGAGAAGCGAGAGATAATATAGAGACGGATAAGAGGGAGATATAAGAGAAATAAGATGAGAGAGAGAGAGAGAGAGACACACACACACACATACACATACACACACTTACTATCCTCTTTTTTCCTCTTGAACATACTTCTTACTTTTCTTCCCTTTATAAGACATAAGAGGGAGAGAGAGAGAGAGAGAAACACAGAGAGATAAGAGAAATAAGAGATGAGAGAGAGAGAGAGAGAGAGAGAAGAAAAATAAGAGATGAGAGAGAGAGAGAGAGAGAGAGAGAGAGAGAGAAGGGACATTTAAGAGAGGGACCATATTTTGTTTCCATTTTGGTCCTATTTGGAACCCCCTTTTCCCTTTTCTACCTTTTGTTAATATTTTCTCTATCTTTTTTCATTTCGCTCCCTAACTTACCCCACCCCAAAATAGTCTCTCTCTCTTCCTAACTTACCCCACCTAACTATGCACCCCCCCCCCTCGACTAAGGTTTTGCCCTCTTGATTGGCATGACTATCAACCGACTACCTAACTAATTGTCTCCCAACCCCCTCAACTATTTAAACCTTCCCTCCTTGCTTCTCTCCCACACACTGCTTATAGCTACTACTCTTTGCTACTGTGGCTTCTACATAGACTAGGCTTTGTTGATCCCCTCACATCCTCGACTATCGTTCCATATAGTCCCTATTACAGCTTTGGCCCGTTGCCTTCCTTCGCTGTCCCACATCTCATTTGACCACGGCAGCCCAATACCTTCCATGCATGTCTTGTACTTTTGCCTCCCACAGCTCAGACTAGGTCCCATTGTCTGCTCCCTGATCGACAACATCTACTTGGTCAAAATACTACCAATTCACCTCACCTATGCCTCATTCCAAATTGTGCTTCTCTAACTATGCATGACAATCATAAAAGTTGTCTACATCACTATTGCGCTCCACGACTCTCTCATGCAGTCCTATTATCGATACTAGGCTGCCGTCAACTCTCACCCCAAGTTCTAACTTCTAAGATGGACCCTTAGGTCCTATCACCTCTTCTTTCATTACTCCCTCAATTTTTATTTTATTAAAACACTCTCTCATCTCTCTCTCTCTCTCCCCCCCCCCATCTTTTTGTCCCCTCCCTACATATTCACACATAGTCTCCTCTCTTTTCCCTTCTTAGTTTTAAACCCCCTTTTTTCTCTTACCCTCCTCTTATATCCTTTCATTATACGTCCTCTTGTTTTCACATTTCATTGCTCTATTACAATCAATTTTTTCACTTAAGGTTATTATTTTTTCACTTTCTCCCTTTTTATTTTTTCATTACTTTTTTCTAATAAGCTTCATTAAATTTATATTTCCCTTTTTTTTTCTTCTCATTTTATTATCTTTTCATTACATATGTCCGACTTATAATTTTTTTCAATTTCCCTTGAAATATAAATAATTGAACCCTTATCTCCCTATTTTAATATCTCCCTTATCTCCTTTTATTTCTCCCTCTTTAGATTAATTCCCCCTTATCCTCTATTTAGTTCTTTTACCTCATACTTGTTTTTCCCTTCTTAACCACCCGTACATTTTCTTCTTAGACTCTAAAGTTTAACCACCACCACCCCCTCTCCCCTCCTTAACCTTACTTCACAATTTTCCCCCTCTTAACCTTTAATTCCATTCCCTTACATTACTTATCCCCCCTATCATATTATTTCATAAAATTCCCCCTTCTTGACCTTTAAAGATCTCTCAACCCCCCTCTCCTTACAACCCCCCCCCCATACTAATTAAAATTTAGCTTATTCTCTTTCATTTTTCAAGTACACATCTAGCTGGTTAAGTGTGTAACTTAGCTTCTATTTTTATTGTGATCTCGATAACAAGGGAAGGGTGTTTATGACACCTATCTTCCCAATTAAGATTAAAACATGGTTCTTATCATTTTTCTTGTTGGATGGTGGTAGGTAGGTAGACTCCCCTCTTCAATAAAAGTGATGGTGGTAGGTAGGTAGACTCCCCTCTTCAATAAAAGTGATGCTTGCTAGGACTTATCCAAGCTTAACTTCTACAAAATGTCCCACTATTGTTTGCCTTTATAAACAGGGATTCACCGACTTGTACAAACCTTTTTGTTAATACAATTAGTCCTATTCCATTGTCTAGCTTCGCTCTTTTATCTTTTTACTATGCAAAGGGGTGTTATCAAGTCTTACACACACACACACACACACACACACACACACACACACACATACATGCACACACATGTGCACACACACACACACATGCACACACACGTGCACGTGCAAGAGAGAGAGAGAGAGTATGTATGTGTGTGTGCGTGCGTGTGCCTATAATAATGTGCGTGTGTGTGTGTGTGTGTTTGTATACACATAGACATAATTATTTAAAAATAATATATTTGTATGTGTGTACGTATGTGTGGGGGGGGTCGTTTGAGTAGCTAAGGGGAGTAAATGCAACTGACACACTCCCACTCCCACATGCTACGTGCGCATGTGCACACACACACACACACAAATTTTCTTAAAATTTCTCAAAGCTTAAGATTTATAAACTTATCTTACTACCTCTTTAAGGACAAAGTAATATTATGTGACCCTTCTATACTATTTCTTAAGGAGGGATCTACCAAAGCTGCTTAGAGGGAGGTTCGGGGAGAAGAGGAGGTTAGGAAAGAGGAGGAAAAGGAAAAATGCCACATGGCATAATCTGCAAGGGCCAGAGACCATTGTGGAATACGGAATAGCTACATGGCTAAACACGTGGCGACCATGGACGGCGTTGAGAACTACACTCTAGAGAGGGTCACCAACTGCAGTAAATGTGCACGTAACCCCGAAACGTGGTAGGACATGCAGTGCAGGCACGCGAGCTGCATAGCGACACCTACCACATGGAGTTAGTGAAGTGTGGGCTCAACTGCTACGTGTCGTGCGGACTGGCAGAATATGTGCCTAGGGGATCCATCAATTCACATGGGGGGGCCATCAATGCATGTGGGGGGAACCATTAATGCATGGAGGGGCTATCTTGCAAGGTGAGTCTAATCAAGCTACCATTTGACAAGGGGGCACAGGCACATAAATGCAGTGTGGAGAGATGACATGGTGGGGGTGATGATGTGGCATGTGCAGGAGAACTGCTAGCCCACTCGCTCACCATGTGTCGAGGCATTGATGACTGACCACCACACTGCATAGTCTGATGGGCAGCAAATAGCCCAACAGCCATGCAAAGCCCTGACCCTTGACATGGCATGGGACCAAAAGACAGAGGGCACTGGCATGGTGGCACACGTGTGGCTCTCAATGACGGGCAGGTAGAGTGGACAAGCCCACATGTTGGGACGGTAGCACTGCTGACACGTAGAGAGAGAGAGAGATAAGAGAGACAAGAGATAAAGAGAGAGAGAGAAAGAGAGAGAGAGGGAGAGAGAGATAAGAGAGACAAGAGATAAAGAGAGAGAGAGAGAGAGAGAGAGAGAGAGAAACTAGATAAGATGGATAGAGAGAGAGAGACAATAGATAAGATGGAGAGAGAGAGAGAGACAGAGAGAGACAGAGAGAGAGATGTAGATTTTGACTCTTAACTATCATGTATTCATCTGAGCAAAGAACTTATTAGAAACCCACATGAAATGACGAAATACATTTCATGAATATAACTCTAAAGACAATCAAACTATGACAGAGATTTGGGCAGCTCATCTCTATCAAGCTTGTTGCTGCCTTACAAAAATGGTCTATGACCAGACTCTGTGTAAGACACGACTTTGCCTACGACACCTACTAGTAGCTGATGCAGACACAACAGGCCCATGGCCTGGACAAGGAGTTGAGATGCATCACCAGCAAGTATGTATAACCGCTTGAACCAGCAAGTATGTATAACCGCTTGAAGTCACCGCCTTCCCATGCATCGATCACTCTAGAACAACTAGCACCGAGATGCTCATAGTCACATGCCAAGTGTCTAGCAACACTCATCCATTGGCCAGCGTATCAACCTACCTAATGAACCAATTACAATCCTTTGTCTATCACGTAGCCCCCCCCCATGAGGGACTGCATACACCAATAATGCCAACAATCCCCCCCACAACCAAAATGGGGAGCAGACAACACAAACAAACAAAGAAATAAATTAAACCTACCAAGAGCATCTAATACATGACCTCCTCGATCATCTAACATAGTTACCACATAGGCAACTCCTCAACGCACTCTTGATCTAAAACGCCCAGTCTTTATCTAAGACATTCTTTGACATTAAACTAGCAAATTTTGAAGAAGACTCAGCCACAACACAAGATTTATCTGATAAGCCCTTATGCTCCTCCTCCTTTTGTTTCTTGAAGCAGAACCTCTCAACATGTCCTGGCTTCCCACAGTAGTAGCATAAATGGCCTTCTTCCCTTGCAAGCATCTCTCAAAATTTTTCTCTTGTCATTTGCTACATATGCATGATCACCAGGCAAAGAAGATAAATTTCTTGATGCCTTTCTTCACTCAATAGCATGGCTACACAATCAAGATACCCTACATCATCATCTAATCGAAGTATCTTCTCAGTATCGTGGTATTTTGGAGGTATGTCTTTAGAAGGATGCCCTTCTTATCTTCATCTTCTACTCTGGTTCCAACATCGTTGATTTGTTTCAGGAGATACTGCGTGCGATTCAAAAAGACACCCAAATTCTCTCCTTTCTCCATTTTCAAATAAAAAAGTTCTTGCTTCAATAAGGCTTTCGAATGTTTCACACGCACACTGAACAATGTTTCAAGAATAACCCAGTTCTCTGCTACAGTCTTTCCAACATCAATGTGATGAAAGCATTCTAATCCCAGTGCCTGTCCTATAGTCCTGATGGCTTTCTCGTTCTTAGTTTCCCGGACTGGAATCTTCTCAGCTTCATTTCCTCCACCTTTAGGTTTCTTCTCTGTTCTAACTACTATGCCCCAGAGTCCTTTTTGCATAAGATATAGGCTTTCTTATCTTCATCTTCTACTCTGGACCCAACATTGCTGATTTGTTTCAGGAGATACTGCATGCGATTCAAAAAGACACCCAAATTCTCTCCTTCCCCCATTTTCAAATCAAAAAGTTCTTGCTTCAATAAGGCTTTTGAATGTTTCATACGCACAGTGAACAATGTTTCAAGAATAACCCAGTTCTCTGCTGTAGTCTTTCCAACATCAATGTGATGAAAGTATTCTAATCCCAGTGCCTGTCCTATAGTCCTGATGGCTTTCTCATTCTTAGTTTCTTGGACTGGAACCTTCTCAGCTTCATTTCCTCCACCTTTAGGTTTCTTCTCTGTTTCGACTACTATGCCCCAGAGTCCTTTTTGCATAAGATATAGGCGTGTTGCTAATTGCCAGGAAGGAAAGTTATGTCCGTTGAACTGCACAATTGCTCCTGAACCCACTTTGTCCTTCGAACTTCTTCACAAGACAAACCATTCTCACTCTAATACCAAATGTAGATTTCGATGCTTAACTATCATGTATTTATCTGAGTAAATAACTTATTAGAAACCCACATGAAATGACGAAATATATTTCATGAATATAGCTCTAAAGACAATCAAACTATGACACTGAGATTTGGGCAGCTCATCTCTACCGAGCTTGTTGTTGCCTTACAAAAACGGTATATGACCAGGCCAGGACATGTTGAGAGGTTCTACTTTAAGAAAATAAAAGACAAGGAGCAGAAGGGCTTATGAGATAAATCTTGTGTTGTGGCTGAGTCTTCTTCAAAATTTGCTAGTTTAGTGTCAGAGAATGTCTTAGATAAAGACTGGGCATTTTAGATCAAAAGCGTGTTGAGGAGTTACCTATGTGGTAACTGTGTTAGATGATCGAGGAGGTCATGTATTAGATGCTCTTGGTAGGTTCAGTTTATTTCTCTATTTGTTTGTGTTGTCTGCTCCCCATTTCGGTTGTGTGGCTACATGATAGAAAAAGGACTGTGATTCGTTCATTAGGTAGGTTGATATGCTGGCCAATGCATGAGTGTTGCTAGACACTTGGCATGTGACTATGAGCATCTCGGTGCTGGTTGTTTTAGAGTGATCGATGCATGGGAAGGCGGTGACTTCAAGCATATACATACTTGCTAGCGACGCATCTCAACTCCTTGTCTAGGCCATGGGCCTCTTGTGTCTGCAGTAGCTACTAGTAGGTGTCATAGGCAAAGTCGTGTCTTACACAGAGTCTAGTCATAGACCATTTTTGTAAGGCAACAACAAGCTCCATAGAGATGAGCTGCCCAAATCTCTGTCATAGTTTGATTGTCTTTAGAGGTATATTCATGAAATATATTTCGTCATTTCATGTGGGTTTCTAATAAGTTCTTTGCTCAGATAAATACATGATAGTTAAGAGTCGAAATCTACATCTCTCTCTCTCTCTCTCTCTCTCTCTCTCTCTCTCTCTCATATCTCCCTCTCTCTCTCTCTCTCTCTCTCTCTCTCTCTCTCTCTCCATCTTATCTACTCTCTCTCTCTCTCTATCCTTGTTATCTAGTTGCTCTCTCTCTCTCTCTCTCTTTATCTCTTGTCTCTCTTATCTCTCTCTCTCTCTCTCTACGCATTAGCAGTGCTACCATCTATCATGTGGGCTTGTCCACTCTGCCTGCCCATCATTGAGAGCCACATGTGTGCCACCAAGCCAGTGCTCTCTGTCTTTTGGTCCCATGCCATGTTAGGGGTCAGGGCTCTGCATGGTTGCTGGGCTATTTGCTGCCCATCAGACTGTGCAGTGTGGTGGTCATACATCAATGCCTTGACACATGGCGAGCAAGTGGGCTAGCAGTTCTCTTGCACATGCCACATCATCACCCCCACCATGTCATCTCTCCACACTACATTTATGTGCCTATGCCCCCTTGCCAAATGGTAGCTTGATTAGACTCACCTCGCAAGATAGCCCCTCCATGCATTAATGGTTCCACCCACATGCATTGATGGCCCCCCCACGCAAATTGATGGATCCCCCATGCGCATATTTTGCCAGTCATCGCACGACACGTAGTAGTTCACCAACTCCACGTCGTAGGTGTCGCAATGCAGCTCGCATGCCTACACTGCATGTCCTATCACATTTCGGGGTTGCATGCACATTTACTCCAGTTGGCTCATTAGGTAGGTTGATATATTAGCCAATGCATGAGTGTTGCTAGACACTTGGTGTGTGACTATGAGCATCTTGGTGCTGGTTGTTCTAGAGTGATCGGTGCATGGGAAGGCGGTGACTTCGAGCGGTTATACATACTTGCTAGCGATGCATCTCAACTCCTTGTCGAGGCCACAGGCCTGCTGTGTCTACAACTGCTAATAGGTGTCATAGGCAGAGTCGTGTCTTACATAGAGTCTAGTCATATACCATTTTTGTAAGGCAACAACAAGCTTGGTAGAGATGAGCTGCCCAAATCTCTTTGTCATAGTTTGATTGTTTTTAGAGCTATATTCAAATCCAACAGGTTGTTTGACATAAACCTCTTCCTGCAAGTCCCCATTAAGGAAAGCTGTTTTTATGTCCAACTGATGGACATTCCAAACAAAATTTGCAGCCATGGCAATAACTGACTGTATGGTGGTCATCCAGGATGTAGGAGTAAAAGTCTCCTCACAATCTATGCCCTTCTTTTGTGCATAGCCTTTGGCAACCAGCCTTGCCTTGTACCTATCAATGGACCCATCTGGCTTCCTTTTAAACTTGAAAACCCACTTGGTACCAATGGTTTGCTTACCTGGTGGCAAATCCACAACATCCCAAGTCTCATTTTTCTCAATGGTCTGCAATTCAGTGTGCATGGCATGCATCCAATGCACATTATCCTTGGCTTCTTCAAAAGAGTCAGGTTCCTCCTCATCAAGAAGAGTACCTGCATAAGCTGTCTCAACTGAAAGAGCCCCCCCTGCCTACCTTACGGCACTACGAGTCCTACCAGGCAATGGGTCCTCAAGCCTACTCTCCCTAAGAGTTTGTAGCAACCAATTCGGGGCTGTTTTGGCTGCGTGTATCTCTTGAATTTCTTACTTGACAACTTCATCCACACCCTGTGGAGGTACAAAATCAACCTGTGGCTGAATCGGGGCATGTGGATCAGGAGGAGGTTGCTGTAAATTCTGATTTTCAGCATGAGCCTCAGCTGGGGAACAATATATTTTGTCATTTCATGTGGGGTGTCTAATAAGTTCTTCACTCAGATAAATACATGATAGTTAAGCATCGAAATCTACATTTGGTATTAGAGCGAGAACGGTTTGTCTTGTGAAGAAGCTCATCATGGATTCTATGAAGAAGGACAAAGTGGGTTCAGGAGCGATTGTGCAGTTCAATGGCCGTAACTTTCCTTCCTGGCACTTAGCAACACGCCTATATCTTATGCAGAAAGGACTCTGGGGCATAGCAATCAGAACCGAGAAGAAACCTAAAGGTGGAGGAAATGAAGCTGAGAACAAGAAACTAAGAACAAGAAAGCCATCATGATTACAGGACAGGCACTAGGATTAGAATGCTTTCATCACATTGATGTTGGAAAGACTTTAGTAGAGAACTGGGCTATTCTTGAAACATTGTTCGGTGTGCGTATGAAATATTCGAAAGCCTTATTGAAGCAAGAACTTTTTGATTTAAAAATGAAGGAAGGAGAGAATTTGGGTGTCTTTTTGAATCGCATGTAGTATCTTGAAACAAATCAGCGATGTTGGGTCCAGAGTAGAAGATGAAGATAAGAAGGCCATCCTTCTAAAGACCTACCTCCAAAATACCACGATATTGATAAGATACTTCAACTAGATGACGATGTAGGGTATCTCGATTGTGTAGCCATGCTATTGAGTGAAGAAAAGTGTGAAGAAGTTTATCTTCTTTGCCTAGTGATCATGCATATGCAGCAAGTGAAAAGAGAAAAATTTTGAGAGATGCCAAGGAAGAAGGCCATTTATGCTACTACTGTGGGAAGCCAGCACATGTTGAGAGGTTCTGCTTCAAGAAACAAAAAGATGAGGAGAAGAGGGGCTAATGAGATAAAGCTTGTGTTGTGGCTGAGTCTTCTTCAAAATTTGCTAGTTTAGTGTCAGAGAATGTCTTAGATAATGACTGGACATTTTAGATTAAGAGCATGTTGAGGAGTTACCTATGTGGTATCTGTGTTAGATGATCGAGGAGGTCATGTATTAGATGTTCTTGGTAGGTTCAGTTTATTTCTTTGTCTTTTTGTGTTGTCTGCTCCCCATTTCGATTGTGGGGGGGATTGTTGGCATTATTGGTGTATGCACTCCCTCATGGGGGGGGGCTATGTGATAGACAAAGGACTGTGATTGGTTCATTAGGTAGGTTGATACGTTGGCCAATGCATGAGTGTTGCTAGACACTTAGTGTGTGACTATGAGCATCTCGATGCTGGTTGTTCTAGAGTGATCGATGCATGGGCAGGCGGTGACTTCAAGCGGTTATACATACTTGCTGGCGACGCATCTCAACTCTCTCTTGTCCAAGCCATGGGCCTGTTGTGTCTGTAGCAGCTTAGTAGGTGTTGTAGGCATAGTTGTGTCTTACACAGAGTCTGGTCATAGACCATTTTTGTAAGGCAGTAACAAGCTCGATAGAGACGAGCTGCCCAAATCTCTGTCATAGTTTGATTGTCTTTAGAGTTATATTCATGAAATATATTTCCTCATTTCATGTGGGTTTCTAATAAGTTCTTTGCTCAAATAAATACATGATGGTTAAGAGTCGAAATCTACATCTCTCTCTCTCTATCATCTATCTTTCTATGTTATCTCATCTCTCTCTCAAATTTCCTTCTCTCTCCCTCTCTTATATCTCCCTCTCTCTCTCTCTCTCTCTCCATCTTTTCTAGTCTCTCTCTCTCTCTCTATCCATCTTATCTAGTCGTGCTCTCTCTCTTTATCTCTTGTCTCTCTTATCTCTATCTCTCTCTCTCTACGTGTTAGCAGTGCTACTGTCTCAACATGTGGGCTTGTCCATTCTGCCTGCCCGTCATTGAGAGCTAGATGTGTGCCACCATGCCAGTGCCCTCTGTCTTTTGGTCCCACGCCATGTCAGGGGTCAGGGCTCTGCATGGCTGCTGGGCTATTTGCTGCCCATCAGACTGTGCAGTGTGGTGGTCAATCATCAATGCCTCGACACATGGCAAGCAAGTGGGCTAGTAGTTCTCCTGCACATGCCTTATCATCACCCCCACCACGTCATCTCTCCACACTGTATTTATGTGCCTATGCCCCCTTGCCAAATGGTAGATTGATTAGACTGACCTCGCAAGATAGCCCCTCCATGCATTAATGGTTCCCCCCACATGCATTGATGGCCCCTCCATGCAAATTCATGGGTCCCCCATGCACATATTCTACCAGTCATCGTGCGACATGTAGCAAGCAGTTGAGCCCATGCTTCACCAACTCCACGTGGCAGGTGTCGCTATGCAGCTTGTGTGCCTGCACTGCATGTCCTACCATGTTGCAGGTGTCATGCACATTTACTCCAATTGGCAGCCTTCTCTAGAGTGTTGTCCTCACCGCCGTCCACGATCGCCACGTGTTTAGCTGTCCAATTGTTCCACAGTCCATGGTGGTCTATGGCCCTTGCAGATTATGCCATGTGGCATTTTTCCTTTGCCTCCTCTTTCCTAACCTCCTCCTCTCCCCGAACCTCCCTTTGAGCAGCTTTGGTAGATCCCTCCTTAAGAAATAGTATAGAAGGGTCACATAATATTACTTTGTCCTTAAAGATGTAGGAAGATAAGTTTATAAATCTTAAGCTTTGAGAAATTTTACAAAGATCTCTGTGTGTGTGCGCACGTGCCATGTGGGAGCCGGAGTGTGTCAGTTGCATTTACTCCCCTTAGCTACTCAAACGACCCCCCCCACACATACATACACACATACAAATATATAATTTTTAAATAACCATGTCTATGTGTATACAAACACACACACACACACACATTGTTATAGGCACACGTGCCCACACACACACATACATACTCTCTCTCTTTCTTTCACACACGCACGTAAGTGTGCATGTGTGTGTGTGCGTGTGTGTGTGTGTGTGCGTGTGTGTGTGTGTGTGTGTGTGTGTGTGTGTGTGTGTGTGTGTGTGTGGAAGACTTGATAACACCCCTTTGCAGTAGAAAGATAAAAGAGCGAAGCTAGACAATGAGATAGTCATGGAGCACAGTACTGCTGTAGACAACTTTTAAGATTGTCATGCATAGTCAGAGAAGCAGAGTTTGGAATGATGTATAGGTGAGGCGAATTAGTAGTTTTTTGACCAAGTAGACGTCATCGATCAGGGAGCAGACAGTGGGACTTAGCCTCAACTATGGGAGGCAAAAGTACAGGACATGGGGGGAAGGTACTGGGCAGTTTGCATGGTAGATCCTAGGGAAATGAGATGTGGGACAGCCAAGGAAGGAAGGCAACGGCCAAAGCTAAGCTGCAATAGGGACTGTATGGAACGATAGTCAAGGATGTGAGGGGATCAACAAAGCCTAGTCTATGTAGAAGCCGCAGTAGCAAAGAGTAGTAGCTATAGGCGGTGTGTGGGAGAGAAGCAAGGAGGGAAGGCTAAATAGTTAAAAGAGAAAGTAGTTGAGGGGGTCGGGAGACGATTAGTTAGGTAGTCGGTTGATAGTCACGCCAATCAAGAGGGCAGAACCTTAGTCAGGGGGGGGGCGTATAGTTAGGTGGGGTAAGTTAGGGAGAGAGAGAGAGACTATTTTGGGGTGGGGTAAGTTAGGGAGCGAAATGAAAAAAGATAGAGAAAATAATAACAAAAGGTAGAAAAGGGAAAAGGGGGTTCCAAATAGGACCAATTTGGAAACGAAATATGAGGCTAAAATAGGGAGGAATTAAAGGGTGAATTTTGAAAAAAGCTTAGAAATTAGGAAGAGAATAAAGAAAAAATAGGGAATTTTTTTAATTTAAAAGAGGATAATAGGAAAAATTAAGGGGAATGGGAAAATGGGAGAGGGTAATTAGGGAAGATAAAATTAGAAAAAGAGGTATTAAGTAAGAGAAGGGGGGGGAGGATTTAGTAGGAAAAAATTAAGTTAGGAAAAAATAATAATAGGAAAGAAAACAAAGAAGGGAAAAAATAAGGAAAATATAATATACAATTTTTTAGGAAATTTGAGAAAAATAAGCAAAACTAAGGTACAAGAAGGGGGGTAAATAATTAAATTTTTATTTGAAGAATTTAGAAAAGTAGAGAGAGAGAGAGAGAGAGAGAGAGAGAGAGAGAGAGTAGGGAAAGAAAAAGGAAAAGATCAAGAAAATTTTAGAAAACTATTTAGGAAAAAATTAAAAAGTAAAGAAATTTATAAATAAAGGAAATAATAGATAGAATTAGGAAGCACTAGGACAAAATAGGGGAGAATAGAAAAATTTAGGAGAAAACTATGAAAATTAAAAAGGGTGCTAGAGTGGGGTAAACTGAGAGGTTTTAGGGGGGCTTTGGGGAGAGGGGAGAAAAGAGAAGAGAGAGAGTGAGGGAAAAATCTAGACAGAGGGAGAAAGAGGGAAGTCAATATAAAAGGGTTTTCAAGGGACTATAAAGGGAAGAAAAGTAATAAGTATGTTCAAGAGGAAAAAAGAGGATAGTAAGTGTGTGTGTGTCTCTCTCTCTATCTCTCTTATTTCTCTTATATCTCCCTCTTATCTCTATCTATATTATCTCTCATCTCTCTCTCTCTCTTATGTCTTATCCCTCTCTCATCTCTTCTCTCTCTCTCCTCTCTCTCTCCCTTATCTTGTCCCTCTCTCAAATGTCCCTTCTCTCTCTCTCTCTCTCTGTCTCTCTCTCTCTCTCTCTCTCTCTCATCTCTTTTTGTTCTTCTCTCTCTCTCTCTCTCTCATTTCTTATTTCTCTTATCTCTCTCTGTCTCTCTCTCTCTCTCACACACACACATCTCCTCTCTTTCTCAAATCTCCTCTCTCTCTTATATCTCCCTCTTTTCTCTCTCTCTCTCTCACTCTCTCTCTCTCCCTCTCTCTCTCACACACACACACATCTCCTCTCTCTTATATCTCTCTCTTCTCTCTCTCTCTCTCTCTCTTTCATCTCCTCTCTCTCTTATATCTCCCTCATTTCTCTCTCTCTCTTTCTCTCTCTCTCTCTCTCTCTTGTTGGCATTGTTGGTGTATGCACTCCCTCATGGGGAGGGGGGGCTACGTGATAGACAAAGGACTGTGATTGGTTCATTAGGTAGGTTGATACACTGGCCAATGCATGAGTGTTGCTAGACACTTGGTGTGTGACTATGAGCATCTTGGTGCTGGTTGTTCTAGAGTGATCGGTGCATGGGAAGGCAGTGACTTCAAGCGGTTATACATACTTGCTAGCGACATCTCAACTCCTTCTTGTTGAGGCCACAGGCCTGCTATGTCTGCAACTGCTAATAGGTGTCATAGGCAGAGTCGTGTCTTACATAGAATCTGGTCATATACCATTTTTGTAAGGCAACAACAAGCTCGGTAGAGATGAGCTACCCAAATCTCTATGTCATAGTTTGATTGTCTTTAGAGCTATATTCATGAAATATATTTCGTCATTTCATGTGGGTTTCTAATAAGTTCTTTACTCAGATAAATACATGATAATTAAGCATCGAAATCTACATTTGGTATTACAGCGAGAACAGTTTGTCTTGTGAAGAAGTTCATCATGGATTCTATGAAGAAGGACAAAGTGGGTTCAGGAGCAATTGTGCAGTTCAACGGACATAACTTTCCTTCCTGGCAATTAGCAACATGCCTATATCTTATGCAGAAAGGACTCTGGGGCATAGCAGTCCGAACATAGAAGAAACCTAAAGGTGGAGGAAATGAAGCTGAGAAGGTTCCAGTCTGGGAAACTAAGAATGAGAAAGCCATCAGGATTATAGAACAAGCATTGGGATTAGAATACTTTCATCACATTGATGTTGGAAAGACTGTAGCAGAGAACTGGGTTATTCTTGAAACATTGTTTGGTGTGCATATGAAACATTCGAAAGCCTTATTGAAGTAAGAACTTTTTTATTTGAAAATGGAGGAAGGAGAGAATTTGGGTGTCTCTTTGAATCGCATGCAGTATCTCCTTAAACAAATCAGTGATGTTGGGTCCAGAGTAGAAGATGAAGATAAGAAGGCCATCCTTCTAAAGATCTACCTCCAAAATACCACGATACTGAGAAGATACTTCGATTAGATGATGATACAGGGTATCTTGATTGTGTAGCCATGCTATTGAGTGAAGAAACGCATGAAGAAATATATCTTCTTTGCCTGGTGATCATGCATATGTAGCAAGTGACAAGAGAAAAATTTCGAGAGATGCCAAAGAAGAAGGCCGTTGAGAGCTTTTGCTTCAAGAAACAAAAAGACGAGGAGTAGAAGGGCTTATAAGATCAATCTTGTGTTGTGGCTGAGTCTTCTTCAAAATTTGCTAGTTTAGTGTCAGAGAATGTCTTAGATAAAGACTGGGCATTTTAGATCAAGAGCGTGTTGAGGAGTTACCTATGTAGTAACTTTGTTAGATGATCGAGGAGGTCATGTATTAGATGCTCTTGGTAGGTTCAGTTTGTTTCTCTGTTTGTTTGTGTTGTCTGCTCCCCATTTCCGTTGTGGGGGGCGATTGTTGGCATTATTGGTGTATCTCTTCTCTCTCTCTCTCTCTCTACGTGTCAGCAGTGCTACCGTCTCAACATGTGGGCTTGTCCACCCTGCTTGCTTGTCATTGAGAGCCAGATGTGTGCCACCATGCTAGTGCCCGTGCCCTCTGTCTTTTGGTCCCACACCATGTCAGGGGTCAGGGCTTTGCATGGCTGCTAGGCTATTTGCTGCCCATCAAACTGTGCAGTGTGGTCATCAATATTCAATGCCTTGACACATGGCGAGCGAGTGGGCTAGTAGTTCTCCTGCACATGCCACATCATCACCCCCACCACATCATCCCTTCACACTGCATTTATGTGCCTGTGCCCCCTTGCCAAATGGTAGCTTGATTAGACTGACCTCACAAGATAGCCCCTCCATGCATTAATGGTTCCCCCCACATGCATTGATGGCCCCCCCAGGCGAATTGATGGGTCCCCCACGTGCATATTCTGCCAATCATCGTGTGACATATAGCAGTTGAGCCCATGCTTCACCAACTCCATGCGGCAGGTGTCACTCTACAGCTCACGTGCCTACAATGCATGTCCTACCTCGTTGCAAGTGTGTGTGCACATTTACTCCAACTGGCAGCCCTCACTAGAGTGTAGTCCTCAATGCCATCCATGGTCGCCACGTGTTTAGCCGTGCAACTGTTCCACAGTCCATGGTGGTCTGTGGCCCTTGTAGATTATGCCATATGACACTTTTCCTTTGCCTCCTCTTTCCTAACCTCCTCCTCTCCCTGAACCTCCCTCTGAGCAGCTTTGGTAGATCCCTCCTTAAGAAATAGTATAGAAGGGTCACATAATATTACTTTGTCCTTAAAAATGTAGTAAGATAAGTTTATAAATCTTAAGCTTTGAGAAATTTTAAGAAAATCTATGTGTGTGTGTGTGTGTGTGCACACGTGCACGTGCCATGTGGGAGCCGGAGTGTATCAGTTGCATTTACTCCCCTTAGCTGCTCAAACGACCCCCCCCACACATAGGTACACACATACAAATATATAATTTTTAAATAACTATGTCTATGTGTATACAAACACACACAAATACACATTGTTATAGGCACACGTGTGCACACACACACATTCATACTCTCTCTCTCTCTCTCTCTCTCTCTCTCTCGCACGCGCAGTGTGTGTGCATGTGTGTGTGTGTGCATGTGTGTTTGTGTAGGTGTGTGTGTGTGTGTAAGACTTGATAACACCCCTTTGCATGGTAAAAAGATAAAAGAGCGAAGCTAGACAATGGAATAAGACTAATTGTATTAACGAAAACGCTTGTACAAGTCAGTGAATCCCTGTTTATAAAGGCAAACAATAGTGGGACATTTTGTAGAAATGACTTTGTGGAAACTGTATAGAAGTTGAGCTTGGATAAGTCCTGGCAAGCATCACTTTTATTGAAAAGGGGAGTCTACGTACCTACCACCATCCAACAAGAAAAATGATAAGAACCATGTTTTAATCTTAATTGGGAAGATAGGTTTCATAAACACCCCTCCCTTGTTATCGAGATCACAATAAAAATAGAAGCTAAGTTATAGACTTAACCAGCCAGATGTGTACTTGAAAAATGAAGGAGAATAAGCTAAATTGAAATTAGTATGGGGGGGGTTGTAAGGAGAGGGGGGTTGATAGATCTTTAAAGGTTGAAAAGGGGGAATTTTATGAAATAATGTGATAGGGGGGATAAGTAATGTAAGGGAATGGAATTAAAGGTTAAGAGTGGGGAAATTATGAAGTAAGTTTAAGGAGGGGAGAGGGGGTGGTGGTGGTTAAACTTTAGAGTCTAAGAACAAAATCTACAGGTGGTTAAAAAGGGAAAAACGAGTATGAGGTAAAAGAACTAAATAGAGGATAAGGGGGAATTAATGTAAAGAGGGAGAAATAAAGGGAGATATTAAGAGGGGGAGATTAGGGTTCAATTATTTATATATCAAGGGAAATTGAAAAAAATTATAAGCAAGACATATACAATGAAAAGATAATAAAATGAGAAGAAAAAAAAGGAAAATATAAATTTGATGAAGCTTATTAGAAAAAAGTAATGAAAAAATAAAAAGGGAGAAAGTGAAAAAATAATAACCTTAAGTGAAAAAATTGATTGAAATAGAGCAATGAAATGTGAAAACAAGAGGATGTATAATGAAAGGATATAGGAGGAGGGTAAGAGAAAAAAGGGGGTTTAAAACTAAGAAGGGGAAAGAGAGGAGACTGTGTGTGAATATGTAGGGGGGGGACAAAAAGAGGAGGGGGAGAGAGAGAGATGAGAGAGTGTTTTAATAAAATAAAAATTGAGGGAGTAATGAAAGAAGAGGTGTAGGACCTGAGGGTCCATCTTAGAAGTTAGAACTTGGGGGAGAGTTGATGGTAGCCTAGTATCGATAATAGGACCGCATGAGAGAGTCATGGAGTACAGTAGTGCTGTAGACAACTTTTAAGATTGTCATTCACAGTCAGAGAAGCACAATTTGGAATGAGGTATAGGTGAGTCGAATTGGTAGTGTTTTGACCAAGTAGACGTCATCAATCAGGGAGCAAACAGTGGGACTTAGCCTCAGCTGTGGCAGGCAAAAGTACAGGGCATGGGGGGAAGGTACTGGGTAGTTTGCATGGTAGATCGTGGCAAAATGAGATGTGGGACAGCCAAGGAAGGAAGGCAACGGGCCAAAGCTAAGCTACAATAGGGACTATATGGAACGATAGTCGAGGATGTGAGGGAATCAACAAAGCCTAGTCTGTGTAGAAGCTGCAGTAGCAAAGAGTAGTAGCTATAGGCGGTGTGTGGGAGAGAAGCAAGGAGGGAAGGTTTAACTAGTTGAAAGAGAAAGTAGTTGAGGGGGTCAGGAGATGATTAGTTAGGTAGTCGGTTGATAGTCACACAAATTTGGAAACGAAATATGAGGCTAAAATAGGGAGGAATTAAAGGGAGAATTTTGAAAAAAGCTTAGGAATCAGGAAGAGAATAAAGAAAAAAATAGGGAATTTTTTTAATTTAAAAGAGGATAATAGGAAAATTTAAGGGGAATGGGAAAATGGGAGAGGGTAATTAGGGGAGATAAAATTAGAAAAAGAGGTATTAAACAAGAGAAGGGGAGGGAGGATTTATTAGAAAAAAATTAAGTTAGAAAAAAATAATAATAGGAAAGAAAACAAAGAAGGGAAAAAATAAGGAAAATATAATATACAATTTTTTAGGAAATTTGAGAAAAATAAGGAAAACTAAGGTACAATAAGGGGGGTAAATAATTTAAATTTTATTTGAAAACTTTAAAAAGTAGAGAGAGAGAGAGAGAGAGAGAGAGAGTAGGGAAAGAAAAAGGCAAAGATTAAGAAAATTTTAGAAAACTATTTAGGAAAAAATTAAAAAGTAAGGAAATTTAGAAATAATGGAAATAATAGGGAGAATTAGGAAGCACTAGGACAAAATAGGGGAGAATAGAAAAACTTAGGAGAAACTTGCTAGCGACGCATCTCAACTCCTTCTTGTCGAGGCCATAGGCGTGCTGTGTCTACAACTGCTAATAGGTGTCGTAGGTAGAGTCGTGTCTTACATAGAATCTGGTCATCTACCATTTTTGTAAGGCAACAACAACTCGATAGACATGAGCTGCCCAAATCTCTGTGTCATAGTTTGATTGTCTTTAGAGCTATATTCATGAAATATATTTCATCATCTTATGTGGGTTTCTAATAAGTTCTTTACTCAGATAAATACATGATAGTTAAGCATCGAAATCTACATTTGGTATTAAAGCGAGAATGGTTTCTCTTGTGAATAAGTTCATCATGGATTCTATGAAGAAGGACAAAGCGAGTTCAGGAGCAATTGTGCAGTTCAACTGACGTAACTTTCCTTCCTGGCAGTTAGCAACATGCCTATATCTTATGCAGAAAGGACTTTGGGGAATAGCAGGCGGAATAGAGAAGAAACATAAAGGTGGAGGAAATGAAGCTGAGAAGGTTCCAGTCTAGGAAACTAAGAATGAGAAAGCCATTAGGATTATAGGACAGGCACTGGGATTAGAATACTTTCATCACATTGATGTTGGAAAGACTGTAGCAGAGAACTGGATTATTCTTGAAACATTGTTCGGTGTGCGTATGAAACATTCGAAAGCCTTATTGAAGCAATAACTTTTTGATTTGAAAATGGAGGAAGAAGAGAATTGGGTGTCTTTTTGAATTGCATGCAGTCTGTCCTGAAACAAATCAGTAATGTTGGGTCTAGAGTAGAAGATGAAGATAAGAAGGCCATCCTTCTAAAGACCTACCGCCAAAATACCATGATACTGAGAAGATACTTCGATTAGATGATGATGTAGGGTATCTCGATTGTGTAGTCATGCTATTGAGTGAAGAAAAGCATGAAGAAGTTTTTCTTTGCCTGGTGATCATGCATATGCAACAAGTGACAAGAGAAAAATTTCGAGAGATGCTAAGTCAAGTGTAAGAAAATAATACAACGTTTGTGCTCAACAGATAACAGGATCTCGTACACAAGAGAGAAAACAAGATAGTATGGAGAATCAAAAATTTGATTACTGTAGAACTAATACAATAGATGGCGTTGCCTCCCAATCGTGCACTCTTGTGAAAAAAGCTTCGATGGCATGCTAGAAATAGTAGAAGATGTAGGCTTAATGGTAAGGAATAAGGGTTGCTGTAGCTAGTGATGAAATGGGCTTCATGGGCTTGCTCTTATATAGCCACCAGTTGTAGTCAGTTAGGGTCAATTGGGTGGCCGACCCAGTCTGCCCAAAATGGTTGATTGGGGGTCGGTCCCGAAATAGGCCACCGACCATACAATAGAACCGGTGTGCAAAACAGAGCCCATAGCCATCCGGGATCATCTGAGGCTCCAAACAGGCCCCGCAACCTGAGAG
The DNA here is from genome assembly GCF_047967505.1 of Dipteris shenzhenensis. Classification (NCBI taxonomy): domain Eukaryota; kingdom Viridiplantae; phylum Streptophyta; class Polypodiopsida; order Gleicheniales; family Dipteridaceae; genus Dipteris; species Dipteris shenzhenensis. Next base: position 43,384,835 of record NC_141625.1, read on the forward strand.
TGGGCTGCCTCGAGAAAAGCTTCATCTACCCTCAGTGCGGTCAATCAAGGGATGCCTTCCTGCACTTGCATGTAGCCTAGTTGGCAGTGTGCCAACTCTATCTGAAGTTGTCCAGCCATCAGGCCACACATGGTCCCCATCTGGTGTCCAAACCAGGACCTACCGGATAACCGAGCTACTCAAATGCCTTCTCCTCATATAGGGGGGCTTACAAGTAGAGTTAGCTAGTTCTTGCGTAGTTAGATGACAGTGGAGCATTGATATCTAACACACCCCCTCAATGTCCACCCGCAAGTGAACTTAAATTTTCGGCCCTATGCCAAGTCGATGAAGATGCCTCTCTAGCAAGTCTCTTCCAAGAGCCTTTGTGAAGATGTTCGTAGCATTCTCTGTAGTCGGACAGTACACTAAGTCAACCTCTCCATCCATGATCAGCTCGCGTACAAAGTAATATTGAATCTCAATGTGTTTTGTGCAAGTGTGGAACACCAGGTTCTTTGCAATCACCATGCAACTCTGATTGTCACATGATAACTGCGTAGGCTTGTTCTGCACTGCACCCATGTCCCCCAAAATCCTCCTCAACCACACTGCTTTGCAAGAAGCAAAGCATGTAGATTTGTACTTGGCCTCGGTAGAAGAAAGAGCAACAGTGGGTTGCTTCTTGCTGACCCACGACACAACTCCAAATCCAATTGAGAAACAGTACCCTGTCACTGATCTCCTGCTGTCCACGTCCCCTGCCCAATTCGAGTCATAGCATCCGGCCAAGATGTCGCCCTTGGTATAGGTGATGCCATAATCAAGTGTGCCTTTGATGTATTTCAGCACCCACATCCCTGCCCTCAAATGGTCTCCCAGGGCTTATTGGAAAACTTGCTAAGTACACCAATCACAAAGCTGATGTTCGGCCGTGTGTTGCACAGGTAAATCAAGCTGCCCACAAGCCTTCTATACTTTGCTTCATCCACCAGTGGTGATGAATCCTCGTTTGAGAGCTTCGCGTCAACCTCCATAGGGGTACCAACTGTCTTGCACTCAGCCATGCCAAATGCCTTCAGTATCTTTCCAGCGTACTTCAGCTGTGAAATGAAGATCTGTTTCAGCTCTTGCCAAACTTCAATCCCCAAACAAAAATGCATCAGTCCGAGGTCTGTCATTTCAAACTCTCTGCCTAGCAAATGCTTCGTCTGTGAGATCTTCTCTTCATGGTTCCCTGTTATGACAAGGTCGTCCACATAAAGGACCATGATCATACACCTGCCTCCTTCTCTGAAGATATACAAATTTGCATCAGATGGACTCCTCCTGAACCCGTTTTGCAGAAAGTAGGCATCAATTCGCTGGTACCATGCCTGTGGGCCCTGTTTCAGCCCGTAAAGTGCCTTCTTCAGTTTGCAGACTTTACCTTCTGAACCGGGGATCTCAAAATCTAGTGGTTGTTCCACGTATACCTCCTCCTTGAGATCTCCATTCACAAAGACGGATTTCACATCCATCTAAAACATGGGCCAACTTCCTTGAGCAACTAAAGCCAAAACACTACGAATTGTGGTTAGTCAAGCTGTGGGAGCAAAAGTATCTTGATAATCAAAACCATGTACTTGTGCAAATCTTTTGGCCACGAGCTGAGCCTTGTACTTATCCAACGTGCCATCGACCTTGTACTTGATCTTGTACACCCACTTGGTTCCGATTACCTTGCACTTTGGAGGTCGATCTTGTACACCCACTTGGTTCCGATTACCTTGCACTTTGGTGCCATCGGCGGACTTGTACTTGATGTTGTACACCCACTTGGTTCCGATTACCTTGAGTGAGAACGGTTTGTCTTGTGAAGAAGTTCATCATGGATTCTATGAAGAAGGACAAAGCTGGTTCAAGAGCAATTGTGCAGTTCAATGGACGTAACTTTCCTTCCTAGCAGTTAGCAACACGCCTATATCTTATGCAAAAAGGACTCTGGGGCATAGCGATCGGAATAGAGAAGAAATCTAAAGGTGGAGGAAATGAAGCTAAGAAGGTTCCAGTCCGAGAAACTAAGAATGAGAAAGCCATCAAGATTATAGGACAGGCACTAGGATTAGAATACTTTCATCACATTGATGCTGGAAAGGTTGTAGTAGAGAACTGGGTTATTCTTGAAACATTGTTCGGTGTGCGTATGAAACATTCGAAAGCCTTATTGAAGCAAGAACTTCTTGATTTGAAAATGGAGGAAGGAGAGAATTTGGGTGTCTTTCTGAATCGCATGCAGTCTGTCCTAAAACAAATCAGTGATGTTGGGTCCAGAGTAGAAGATGAAGATAAGAAGGCCATCCTTCTAAATACCTACCTCCAAAATACCATGATATTGAGAAGATATTTCGACTAGATGACGATGCAAGGTATCTCGATTGTGTAGCCATGTTATTGGGTGAAGAAAAGCGTGAAGAAGTTTATCTTCTTTGCCTAGTGATCATGCATATGCAGCAAGTGACAAGAGAAAAATTTCGAGAGATGCCAAGGAAGAAGGCCGTTTATGCTACTACTGTGGGAAGCCAGGACATGTTGAGAGGTTCTGCTTCACGAAACAAAAAGACAAGGAGCAGAAGGGCTTATAAGATAAAGCTTGTGTTGTGGCTGAGTCTTCTTCAAAATTTGCTGGTTTAGTGTCAGAGAATGTCTTAGATAAAAACTGGGCGTTTTAGATCAAGAGCATGTTGAGGAGTTACCTATGTAGTAACTGTGTTAGATGATCGAGGAGGTCATGTATTAGATGCTCCTGGTAGGTTCAGTTTATTTCTCTGTTTGTTTGTGTTGTCTGCTCTCCATTTCGGTTGTGGGGGGGGATTGTTGGCATTATTGGTATATTCACTCCCTCATGGGGGGCGGCTACGTGATAGACAAAGGACTATGATTGGTTCATTAGGTAGGTTGATACGTTGGCCAATGCATGAGTGTTGCTAGACACTTGGCGTGTGACTATGAGCATCTCGGTGTTGGTTGTTCTAGAGTGATCGATGCATGGGAAGGCGGTGACTTCAAGCAGTTATACATACTTGCTGGCGATGCATCTCAACTCCTTCTTATCCTGGCCATGGGCTTGTTGTGTCTGCAGCAGCTTAGTAGGTGTTGTAGGCAAAGTTGTGTCTTACATAGAGTCTAGTCATAGACCATTTTTGTAAGGCAGCAACAAGCTTGATAGAGATGAACTGCCCAAATCTGTGTCATAGTTTGATTGTCTTTAGAGTTATATTCATGAAATATATTTCCTCATTTCATGTGGGTTTCTAATAAGTTCTTTGCTCAGATAAATACATGATAGTTAAGAGTCGAAATCTACATCTCTCTCTCTCTCTCTCTCTATCATCTATCTCTCTATCTTAACTCGTGTCTCTCTCAAATTTTCTTCTCTCTCTCTCTCTCTCTCTCTCTCTCTCTCTCTCTCTCATCTCCCTCTCTCTCTCTCTCTCTCTCTCTCTCTCTCTCTCCATCTTATCTAGTCTCTCTCTCTCTCTATCCATCTTATCTAGTCGCTCTCTCTCCTCATCATCTTCTTCAACCTTCTTCCATATCTCTCCCATTTTTCCCAATTCTGCCTGAATCTTGCAACATCAATTTCTCTAGATCCAACCGTTAACTTTCAAAATTCTTATGTCTCTAGCTTTCAATGCTAGGATGCACCTCTTCATCGTTAGGATTAACAGAATGTTGATATGAGCAGCCGTACCACTTTATTCTTTGCTCGCCAATCTACCTCAAAATTCTGCCTGTTGGGAGACAATTTTGCAAAACCCTCTTAGTCATAGTTGGGCGACCTTATGAGCTAGCTTTTATTCAATTTTGAGCCCATTTGGTCCACAAACAAAGGAGAAAATGCAAAAAAACAGTCAAGTTTGATGCTATTGTCCCAAGCAATCTGATGCAACATTGCGCCTCTACTTGACTGAGGATTCTCTCTAGTATTTAGGCTTCCATTTGCTTTTGAAAGCTCTCTCAAAGCTTTTCTCTTCAGCTTCAATTGAACCCTCCAACTTCAGACTATTCAATTTGGGGGTAACAGTGATATTTGCTTATAATATGAACCACTGAATATGGTTAAGTGCTAGAAAGTTTTATTATTATCTCAGTTATCTTTGGTCTTTTGGATGTTTGACCATTGGAAGTGATCTGAGCCATTTTTCATTCTTATCTTTGGAGCACTGTCCTACAGTTTGACAGTTTTGGTAAATGCTCATAATGCATTTATGATATATTTTGAATTGAATATGCTTGAAAGCTATTTTTTGAAGCAATAGACACTGTATTTCCTATATGCTAAGAGTTTCGGTTATCTTATTCTCTCTCCAACCAATAATACTTGTGGAGAAGGAGACTTCTTTGTAAGGGACTAGACACTTCCACATTAGTGGTAAGACCTTTCCAATATGCCTTCATCATATTGCTCTTCTAACATTGATTATGAATCTCAGAGGAAAGCATTCTTAAAGAAGCCTAGAATGAGAGTAAAGCCCTATAATGGTGAATATTTCATCAAGGTGAACACTAAGAAAAAGATATGTGCCTTCTGTGGAGTACCCAATCATATATGCTATGGAGTATTGCCACCTAAAAAGGTTTTCTCTATAGTTGCTCTCCAAGAGAAAAGCCCAAGAAGAGAGGAATAACTCCCACTACATCTCCAAAGAGAATGAAGCATATCATGTGAAGAAGAGCTACATCAACAACAAAGCAAATCTTGTTGAAGGAAGAACTCCATCAACAAATGAAGAATCAAATTTTGTGGTAGATGCAGATTCGGCTTTCTGGAGTCTAATATTTTGAACTTTGGTCATCACTTGGTCACGTAGTCAATTTTGAGGTTCTTTGCCTGGATTAGTACTCCAAAAAGAATGTTATGGTTTTTCTTTGGTCCATATAGTCTTTGTAAATCACCTCTAGTCATGTGATGTGTGTTTTCTCCCATGGTACCTCTTGCAAATATGAGAAACTAGGTCCACACAAAGGCCTATGATTAATCCTTGTACATGCAAGAAAGAGGACCATTTGGGGGGGTCTATCCCATTTTGTAAACCTTGACTCTTGGGCACCTTTCCTAGCATGAGATCCTAGCCATAGATTTATCCTTGACCACCATGAGATGGCGTGAGAAACTATGTGACTAGATGAATCCTTGACATAGCAAGAGGCAAGCCCTTAAGGGACAGTATGTTGGGATATGTGTGATCAAGGGCTTGCTAGGTGCATGTGTGCATCCACTAGCAGTCATATCGTTGTGTGTGTGTGTGTAGAGAGGCATACTTAGTGCCATACACCGTGACATAGGTGATGATGTAATGCAAAGGCCCCCACGTGGGGTGGTGCCTATGATTGTGTTCCTATGATTTAGGAGCTACCTCCTTTGATGTAGGAGAGGTGCCATTGATTTAGGCCACCCTCTCTCCCATTCTATAAAAGAGGGACTTCCCTCTCAAATCAATAGAACACCCATTGCTACATCTTTTGTGTTCTCACTCCTCTTGCCACAATGCATCTATTCTCCCCCACGTACTAACAAAAGCCCGTGTTGAAAATCTCGTGGCATGCTAGATGGAAAGGGGTAGAGATAATCTCACAGAAGTTTTAAAAGAAGGCCATAGTCAAGCCATCCTTGCTAGGACACTTCTAGGTCGGAAGAGCCTTAAGGGCTTCCCAAAGCTCCTCATTCATGAAAGGATCCTCTAGCCTGCTACATAAATCCTGTGAGACTACTATCGGAACGTAATCGCAAACTACCTCTCGGGCCATAATACCAATTGGAATCATCCTCTCCGTCTAGAAGAGCTGGTTATAAAAACCTGTGGTCAGGTCTAATATCTCCTACAGGTCAATGTGCATGATGTCATGTGGATCTCGGAGACGCTGCAACTGTGTGCTTATCGATCGGGATGTAGTGGTCTGGAAAAATTGCTTCGTCATCCTGTCCCCTTGGTGTACCAACTGGGCCCAAGAAGAGTGATAGGAGAATTCAGCCCGCTGTATGACATGCTAGATCTCCTGGTCCTACAGGAGGTCCTCTAGAATGTGGACCCCCTTTCGGGGAAGACCTTAGCGGGGTTGATCTAAGTGAAGTACTATAGGAGAGTGGTCTGACATCGTAGTACCTGCCAAAATCCCAATAGAGCTGCCTCTATGTAGTGTCCAGTCCCCAATGTAGAAACGGTCTAGTCTCTCAAGCACTCCATTATGTCTCCTCTATCTGAAAGAGAAGAGGAGGCTTCCAGGTATCTTGTTGAAATCTGGCTCTCGCCACGGGTCTCTGCCACGACTGATCATGAAAATAAACTACTCCCAGGTGCTATGCTTTGCTGCTGGCATCTCAGAGAAGGAGGCATCACCCTGCTTGTCTTCCCCAAACTCCAGGTTGTTGAAGTCCCCTCCAACAATCCAGGAGTCTACATCCGGAAGACACTCTGACAACCTCCTCCAAAAGGTCGGGCAGTGTTGTCTGCATGCTGGGACATACACATTCAGGATCCCAATCCTAGACTCTCCCATCCTAACTTCCATCCAAATTGGGAAAAGCTTGCCCTGATCGTAGACCTTTGGAGCCAAAGTTTGTGAGACCGAGATACAGACCCCTCCGCTCCATCTTACTGCTAGAGACCTCTCCTCCAGGCCTCTCCTTAGGAGAAGGTGGTGACGCCAGCTGATGTCTGCTGCTGAGAACATATGCTCTTGAATCAAAAGGATGTCCAGTGTCCGCCCTACCACTGCCCTCTGCAACTCCTGATGGAGTATCAGGTACTCTCGTTGACTATGAGCATGGTTGTGAACCCCGTGCAAGCCCGTCCACGTTCCAACTCACTATGGTCTAGCACATGAGGATGGGGGTGCAGAGAACAAGACTCTTTGTCAGGGGTTTGAAGGGCGAATAGTCAGTGTCTATGCGACAACGTACTAGGGTGGATACCGGCTCAATGCCGATCTTCCATGCCCACTTCATCATGAAGGAGACTTCCACCCCAAACCACTCCACGCACACTTTTGGAGGGGCTAGTAGTATGCATGATCCACCTTTGCCTCAAGCGGCAATCTAATAACTCCTACTGCCAAACCACATGTCGGATCTTCTCACGTGAAGCTCAGCTAAAAATTCACCTCTGCACCATGGGCATACCAAAGATCCAGTCCTCATGCTCTCATCCACTTGTCCATCATGCATGAAATCTGATCCCCCATAATAGCATCAAACACCTATGGGGTCCAATTCTCCAACCTTATGGAGGCAAACTGGAAAATCCATAATGGGGTGTGTGTGAGATCCCACTATGCTGATCAAACCCCCCTTTCATGGCTACAGGATCATAAGCATTACCTCCAATGGTGGTAGAGGATAGGAGTCCGAGATCTCCAAGTTGTTCTAGGGTCTAAACCTCCAAAAGTCCCATGGTAAGGGGCGCCCAGGTTGTAGGTGGGGAGCTGCTAACTTGGAGGACGAGCCTCGTCCCTCTGGCTCCCTCTCGAATGGGCCTGATGTTGTGATGAGGGAGCAGAAGGAGACATCGTCTTACCCTTGCCTGTTGGTAGGGGTGTCGAAGCATCGGAGGGGAGGGAGCTTGAGGAACCTGCTATAGAGGTGGAGAGGGGGGCAATGGGAGGTGGGGGGGTAGAGGGAAGGGGGCAGGTGGTGAGAGTGATCATAGCAGGAGGGGCAAGGGGGGGAGGGGACAGGGGGAACCCATAGGGGGGGAGTGGAGGGGAAGGGGGGGAGGGAGAATAGGGGTGATCACAAGCTCCCCCTATTGATCAGGCTCATTGGGGCTCTAGATCTGCTCCTCCTTAGCCATCGCTATGTGACTAACGTCCGCCATCGCCTCATCATGAACTCTTGGGATTCATTGCTAATGCAAGGGTGGATGCAGACGTTGAACCTCCATCACATGAGGATCATCTAGCTAGGCGGTGGCCCCTTTCGCTAAGGAAGGTGGATCTCCACATAAGGGCTTTTGCTATGATGTTGCTCCTCCTCAGGTGCCTCACGGACAATCTTATATCTCTCTCTCTACATCTGGCCCTCTGCCTATGGTGCTTGTGAGCTTGTTTGCTTGGTTTCTTTTTCTTTTTAACCTGGGTCTAGTCCCCTTTTGACTCGGGTCACCCAAGGGGTCTGAGACTCCTGCTACTTCTGTCTGTGGGGGTGGGACTCTAGTTTGTTGGCTCTGCCTACTTTGTAGGGGTGGGGGGGAGGTGCTCGGCCATGACCACGAGGGCAATCTCTAGCTAGGTGACCCATCTGTCTGCACCGAAGATACTGGCCTGGTAACCCAAAAGTCTCCACTCGCTGTCGAAGTGTGCCCCCTTTAAGGGTCTCTAGGACGATCAACTCTGGGAGAGACTCTGGGCTCTCAACCACTAGTCTGATCCTAGGGATCCCATCATCTGCTACAACTGAGGGGGCTGACTTTGGCGGGGACTCCAGCACGGTGCCAAATGCTAGACCAATGGAGGGTAGGATGGCTCGATACTCCTTTGGGAGCCTTGGGAAGCGGAGCATAATCAAAAAACAAGGAACATGGTGTGTCATGTCCATGTCCTCCACTATAAAGCCATGGTACCAAGGAAAGAGGTACACTAGATGTGGGCCAAGAAGGATGGGGCTCTGCTCCATGAGTGTTGAGGCAGTGTCGAGGGAGCTCAGCTGGATGAGGAATACACCTCTTCCATAGATGGCGACCTCCTGGATGTGGTCACCCTCTAATGGCAAGCTCACCTACTAGATCCACTCTCACACTTGTCTCCATGTAGACGTGAGGCCCACAATTCTGCCCACCATGAGCACCTTGTCCTGGAGGGACTAAATTGCCTAGTGTACCTATTGCTTGTCAATTGGGGAAAGAACCTTGACGGCTGTGGGATTCGAGGGTGATGCCATAGAACCCCTCTGGCCAGACCAATGGTACTTTATGTGGATGATATGCTATTGGCTACAAAGAACACTTATGAGCTTGATGCATTGAAGGCCAAGTTGCATGAGGCCTTTGACATGAAGGATTTGGGACCTGCAGGTCATATTCTTGGTATGTGCATCACGCATGATCAGAGTAGGAAACTCCTTTGGTTTTCACAGAAAGAGTATGTTATAAAAGTGTTGCAGTGTTTCAATATTGAGGGGGGGGGAAGGTAGTAAGTACTCCATTTCCCCTATATGTGAAACTAAGTCAGGTAGATAGTCCCAAATTAGATGAGGAGAGGGCCATGATGGCCAAAGTTCCTTATGCATCAGTGGTTGGTAGTGTTATGTATGCTATGATAGCTACTAGATCGGACATTGCATTTGCAGTGGGAGTTGTTAGCCAATATATGGCTAATCCAAGAAAGAGACAGTTAAGTACATCATCAAGTACATGAAGGGTACCAACAAGGAGATGTGTATCTACTTTGACAGAGGAGAGATGCATGTACGTGGGTACATAGATTCAGACTATGCAGGGCATGTGAATAGCAAGAGATCCACTTCTAGATATGTGTTCACCTTTGCAGATGGTGCAATGTCGTGGCACACAAAAGTGCATTGCTTTGTCTACCACAAAGAATGAGTATATTGTAGCCACAAAGACTCGCAGGAGGCTATATGGTTCGATCGGCTAGTGGGAGATTCGGGGATTCATATAGGTGTATCGACATTATATAGTGATTCCATGAGTGCTATTTAACTAGCACAGAATCCGATCTTTCATGCAAAAACCAAACACATTGAGGTCAGGCACCATTTCATCAAGGAGGTACTTGAGGACAAGGGCATAGAGCTTTTTAAGGTTCATACAGATGATAACCCTACAACTATTGCAAGTTTCTTTTGTGTCTCTAAATGTGATCACAAGGGCCTAGGCCAGTGAGGAGATCCATAAGGAGCTATCTGTAAGGCCAAAGCTATTAATAAGGAACTCTATAAGTAGGCCAAGAGGGATTCAAGGATAGGGGCTGCATGAGTGCTGTTAAATTGGGGAAAGGTTTGGACAGGGTTATATCCAAAGCAGTTCTTATGAGGACATGACTACAATATCCACTCCTACATCTTTGGGACACACCTTGTCAGCTCCAAATCCTACCAACCCTTGGCCTAAGGGAAAGGATAATGTAGGAGGGCTACCATCTTACAAGCAAAACTTGGCTCCTATGGGTGATCATGAATACCACAACCTAGTTATTGAAAAGCAATTCCTCGTTGAGGTGCGAGTTTGTCAAGAAAAAATTGAGCAATGCCTTAGGACCACCAGCAAGGGCTTAGACACAATACATATGAACTACCAAGACCTTAATAGAGCCCCTACAACCTCTCCCATCTTGGAAAAGGTGGATGAGGAAGAATCAGGAAGCACATCTGTGGGATGGTCTTTCCTAAGACACAAGATGCTCAAAGAGGAACCCACGTGGCATCAAACTGCAAAAGAGGACCGTATGTCCTTTTATGTCTTTGAAGAGCCATAGTCAGAAGGCCAAGTGCCTATCACCCAACTTTGAGATGTGGTAGGGCTATCCACATTCTTGTCCACTGAAAAAAAATGCTTACTGCAGCCCTATCAAGAGGGGAGCCCATCCTTTGGAGAAATATCTTCAATTGGATGAATGGATAGATTGTCACCTTTGAGGAGGTGCCAACCAAGGTAGTTGAAGCCCTCATGGACGAGCAAAACATCCTTAAGATACCGATCAACAAATTGGGATGGTACTTTAAAAGTGATGAAATTAGTGTTGTACTTCCAATCACTACCAAAACAAGAGTGCCATGGGAATCCAAGATGGAGATGTGGGTGTTAGGAGAGTCACAAAATAGTGCTGGATCAAGTGGGGATGGCCCAAAATTGAAAGCACCATTATGGTGGTCAAGTTGGCAGATGGAGTAATAGCCCAACTAGTGGGAGTCTTGAGGGACATCAAGATTAAAACCTTCGGACTCACCTACGATGTCTGGTTCATAGTGATGGATTTCCATGGCCAACCAGATGATTATGACATGATTCTAGGAAGACCCTTTATGTGCGCAATAGGACTAATCCACGACTGGTCCTCCAATAGAATCTATGTATGCAAGGATGAATAAAATTTTATGAGCGTCGATCTTCAAACCTAGAAGGATCACCCCGTGACCGGTAATCTATTCGTGGAGTCCAATACCGCACAATGGATCACCTCCAAAAAAAATTTTGAAGCCTACATGAGAAGGATGTAGGAGAGGACTGGGATGAACTTTGCTATCTCTACTGCTAGAGCCTGCAGTCTCCCTGATTTGGATGCATGTCCTTGCGACCAGAGACACGGACGAGAAGACAAGAACAAAGATGGTAGTGTATGACCCAAAGGTTCCAGGGACTATAGTCCACCTAAATATGATTAATGTTCAGCACCTAAAGATGGAAAGGGGATACAAAAGGTTAAAAGTGACCTCCATTAGTTGAGGTACATCGGTGCTATTACAGCGCTCCATGAATTCTCTTGCAATTGGGTAGCTAGATTACAAAAATTTAAGCCCCCCCTAAGATCCCTAACAATAGAGGAAACCCCTCTACCAATAAGCCAAATCCCTGGTAGAAGCTAAAGCCTCGCAGGGAGATAAGGTCCTGAGGGCTGAACATAAGAAGACTTCTCCTCAAGAGAAGCATCCTAGACAAAAATGCTTGGAGGATGACAAAGAAGAAGAGGATGACTTATGCCAGATCTCCAAAAGCATTTCAAGGCCTACATGGTCCAAGACCGTAGAATACTTCTCGGGAAAGCTAAGAGGATGCTGAGGACGGAAATCAATATGGTTATGATGGTCCAGCCAAGGTCAAGGAAGTGGACCTTGCATCAGAAGGTGAAGACCCTAAATCACTCTACATAGCTTTGATGACCTCACAATTGGGGAAGAAGAAGCCCTAATTGCCCTCCTACATGAATGCAAAGATTGCTTCACTTGGAAGTACAGTGACATGAATGGCGTGCCCCTTGAGGTCATGCAACAATACCATCTTGATGATGGATGAGATTAGACCAATGAGTAAAAGAACCTACGCTATGAGTCCCAAATATGTGACAACCGTGAGGGAAGAAATACATAAACTCATCAACGTAGGATTCATTTATGAGATTGAACATATAGACTAGGTATCGGTGGATCAATGCAAGATAGTATTTTCTATGGAATGGGGAGTGTATGCTTCAAGCATGATGCTCTTTGGGCTCACCAATGCTCTCGCTACGTTCCAACAGTAGATGATCATAGCTTTCAAGGAATACTTGAGGGATTGCCATGGTGTAAGCCATCATTTGGGCCATACATGCACCTCTTAAGATTTACATGCACATGTGAGGCAAATCTAAATTGTTTTAGATAGCCATGGTGTAAGCCATCATTTGGGCCATACATGTATCTACTATATGTGTGATAGGAGCCAACTCATGGTTCTAGAAGAGGGGCACATGGGCTGCAATCAAAATCTGGTCGGCAGCAGTAGGGCAGTCTGTGATTGCCACAGACTGGGTCAACCACTTTGTCCTAGTTGGGCAAAAAGAGTGTAATAAAGCCTATATATAGCCCTTTCTAAGTGGAAATAGGAACACAAAGGTTAGCCAATATAAGATGCATTCCAAGCATAAACAGTGGGTTGAAGTATGGTAGTTTGTGACAATTGCTATAGAAGACTAAGTCATCGAGTCTGTCCTAGTTGGCCAAAAAGAGGGCAATCAAGCCTATATATAGCCCTTTCTAGGTTGTAAAAGAAACACATGGGTCAGCCACTGCAAGATGCATTCCAGGCATAAGCTGTGGGTAGAAGCAAAGGTTTGAGACATTAGTCATAAGAGCAAAGCAAATGTCAAGGCAACGAAAAAATTCAAGCATGTTTTTGGAATTCTTATACTAGATAGAATAGAATGAAATTTTACCAGAGAATCCCCTACTAGAAAGACCATTGCATTAACAGGCCTCTACTTGTTCAACTGCATTTGGAATCTCTAGTGTACAAGTGTCTGCAACTTTTTTGATAGAATCTTCCATCAACAGAGAAATGTTGTAATGAACAAAGTTAAATATATACAATAAAGATAATCATATACTACTAGCAAGGAAAAATAATATGAACAATCACACACATGCTTGCAATTTGAGCATCCTTCTCTTTGTAGTTTCAACTCGAGATGCCATGGATTCAAACCCTCAATTATCAACACCATACATTTTGAGATAACACAACATCAGAGTGACATCCATTTGCACCATTCAAGAGGCCTTTTGTTTAGGCTAAATGGCAAAGACTACATAACTTCTATTTAAAAAAAACTCAAGCTGATGAAGCCTCCAACAAACCAATATGGGCATCACGTACCATCCTTGAAAGGACAACCCACCAACACGTTTACCAAATCTCTCCCTCCATACAAGAAGCTTGATCATTAGCTCAGATGCATCATTGTTTGACTACAAAAAGGAAGCATAAAGAGGGGTTGTTTGGGGAAAATGCATCAAGCTTTTGTTAGAGTAGCAAGAAGGATTCAGCAAATGAAGAAAAATGGAGTACTTTATTCATGAGAGCTATGCCCAATATATAGGCACAAGTTACATCCATGAGTGACCTCATATGTGAGCTCAGTAGAGCATCTAGATCCACAAATCACTCCATTGATTTCTCAATCAAGCCCATGAATCTGTCAATCACACTAGAACCTTCTACTCTAGCACACCTACGTAGACTCACACACTCCTAGCATAGGACTCCTAGCCCATAGGCACACACCCATGCATCAATTTGTCCTTCATTCCCCCCCACAAATCGATGACCTCATCCCTCAACAAAATAGTACATGGGATGCTCCATGGCTTGCCCACCATCATGTGGCAACACACATGGCCCCAACCTGTGACTCACTCCTAGGACTCTAAGTTTACAACTAGGAGATAGACAATGACTATGTATGGAAATCCCCATGACTCCAACAAGGTAAAATCTCAAACAAAAGACTAACAATCATTTAAGGATGGACTATCCATGGTAGAGAACCATTATTGACCTCACACACAATTTATAAAACATATGGGTCATCACCCTTGTCAAAATTGACTTGGGTGGTGAAAGTAGTGAGAGCTTTAACATCCTCTTGTTCATCTTCTTCTTTTATCTCTGCTTCTTCCACAAGGTTTGCTGAACATTTCTTCTTTGCATAGCATTCTTTCTCAAAATGTCTAGGTTTTCCACAAAAGTTGCACTTCATCTTGCTCTTGCCCTTGAAGTTTCGTTTGGCCAAGCATGCCCCATGTTCTTTGTAGTCATTCCTCTGTTTGATTTTCCTTTCCTCTTCCAAGAGGGACGCTTCAATCTCTGGTATATTAGTGAGAGTAGTGACAATAGTGCCATATTCCTCAGTTAGGCTTTTGAGTAAGATAGCAATTACAATGTGTTCATCAAGAATAAACTTGATGCTAGATAACTGAGTTAGTATGCTCTTCATGGAGTTTAAATATGAAGAGATGGATTTTCCTCTATCCAATTTTAGATCAAAGAATTTGATGAGCAAGCTAAACTTGGAACACCTCCCCTGTGCTCCAAAGACAAGCTCAAGATGAGTCCATGCAGCATGAGCAGTCTCATAGCCATCAATGTGGTGGATAAAAGAATCACTCAATCTAAGAGCAATTATCACTAGTGCTTTTTCATCCTTAGGAGCCATAAAGATTCTCCCTCCCTAGTGGTTGGTTTCTTTTCTTTTCCATTAGCCACATTCCAGATTCCCTTTTTCATGAGAATAAATTTCAGTTTGGCTTGCCAAGTATGAAAACCCTCTCCCTTAAACTTATCTATCTTGATTTTGGAGGCCATAGGAAAGGCCTTATCACTGATCTGGCAGTGTCTAATCCCTTTACAAAAAATTAGCCTTTCTGAACAAAGAAATCACCTTCACCATATTTGTCCAAAAGCAACTTCAAGGGCAAGAGCAAAATGAAGTGCAATTTTTATGGGAAACTTGGATTTTTTGAGAAAGAATGTTATGCAAAGAAGAAATGTTCAGCAAACCTTGTGGAAGAAGCAGAGACAAAAGAAGAAGACAAACTATAGGATGTTAAAGCTCTCGCTACTTTCACCACCCAAGTCAATTTTGACAACGGTGATTACCCATATGTTTTCTAAAGTTATTTGTGTGTGAGGTCAATAATGGTTCTCTACCATGGATAGTCCATCCTTGAATAATTGTTTAAGATTTTACTTTGTTGGACTCATGGGGATTTTCTTACATAGTCATTGTCTATCTCCAAGTTGTAAACCAAGAGTCCCAGGAGTGAGTCACAAGTTGGGGCCATATGTGTTGCCACATGATGGTGGCAAGCCATGGAGCATCCCATGTACTACTGCAAAGGGATAAGGTCATCAATTTGTGGGGGGAAATGAAGGACAAATTAATGTATGGGTGTGTGCCTATGGGCTAGGAGTCTGGGCTAGGAGTCCTATGCTAGGAGTGTGTGAGTGTAGGTGTGCTAGAGTAGAAGGTTCTAGTGTGATTGAGAGATTCATGGGCTTGATTGAGAAATCATTGGAGTGATTTGTGGATCTAGATGCTTTATTGAGCTCACATATGAGGTCACTCTTGGATGTAACTTGTGCCTTCTCCTCTAGCACACCTACACTCGCACACTCCTAGCATAGGACTCCTAGCCCATAGGCACACACCCATACATCAATTTGTCCTTTAGCTTTGCCTGCGGGTGTTAGCTATTCTCCACCCAACAAGACAACATAACCACCAAGGAAAATGCATCGAGATTTGCCTACGAATGTTAGCTCCCTTCTAGGCAATGAGACAATGGGACCACCGAGGACAATCCGTACCCATGCTCTTCATGGTGCTTCCACCAAAGCACAGGTTTTTTAATTAATAAATAAATAACAATAGGCCAGATTTCATGACTGAGTCATGCCCCAAAGAGGGACCCCAATACAAATTTGGCCAACTGAAAAAGGGCAACTGGCCATGGCCTGCACAAATATGCAAATTCTAAGACACTAGAAAGACATAATCCAACGTTATTTAAACATGAGTTAACCATCTCATCATCAACGCACAAGCGTAGTTAATTGTTCACAACCATCATGCTTGCCATATAATCTCAATGTGGCAATTGGTTGGTGATGGATCCTTGTATACTCCCAAATATTGTTCTTAACTACAGATTGAGTCGACAAAATTTAACTCGCATTTTATTTAGCCATTATTTCAAAGGCTACATTTTACTCACCAACTACTTGCATTTGTAGACATCTATAGCCCATTTGTGCTAAATTTAGTATTCCTTTCTAGCAAGGGATGAAATGTGTTGGCATGTAGCAATTAGCTTCATCTTGGGTAGGTTCCATCATTGCTATCCATGTTTTGAACGAGTTTCTATCCAATTTTCATCTTCTTATTTGTAAGTAGGAAGGTAATAAAGCTCACACCTCCTGAAATCACCAACCAACATATTTGGAACACATGTTTAACTATAGTGCTGAAACATATTAGGTTGATTTTTAACATAGATTTGTCCAAAAATGGTAGCTGGAAGTGTTGCAAACAAGCAATTAGAAATTGGAATGTTTGTCTTAGGGTAAATAGTGGTCCCACAAGGGTGAGTAAGGTTTGAAAGGAAATCTAATCACCATCATTATCTAACCAATTGTGTGCAAGTGTGTGCATGCTTCAAGCTTGGTGTGCAAGTCTTTTAGAGACAAATCCTTAGTTATGAACTTGTATGCAGTATTAATTTTTGATAGCAGATGCTAATCTCCCACTCGCAAACTCGTTTTTCCCCTTGGGAAAAATCTTTACCAAGCCCACAATTACATCTTATGATAGAGTCCCCCTCATCATTGTTGCATTAGACCTATCAACTAGATCCTCCTTAATCAAATCATAGAAGATTAAAAAAAACTCTTTAGTCAAGACATCTATGCCTAGGGACTTGTTTGACTCTATGTCATTCACAGCCTCTTAGAGTTCTTTGACTATGAATTGTCTTGCTAGGCTTTCCTACTACACACTAGAAACTATTCTTCCCAAATTGACTAGGGAAATCTTAACCTTAGGAATTGCACTTGTCATCTGGAATAGCTAGTTTTCCCACAATGTCAGTACATTTATATACAAAACCTCTGCAATATGCCAAATTCTAGTCTACAACTTACCATCTTTGTCCATCACTCAATCCACCACATCTCTTATAACTTACCATATTTGTCCACCACGTCTCTTATATGTTTCCTTTTCACCATTTGGAAAAACCAATTTGATGGAAATCACCAATAGATAACCATACTTGTCTACTTTGAATGTGGGCTCTTTCAACTCATTCCAAGTCCCTAGCCTTCAAAGCATCCTCATGATCTACCAACATTGTAGCTAAATTGGATCTGATTGTGGGAAGCTCAAGAGCTTGCCTCGTTCTAACTCCCTATCCTTCAAAGCATCCTCAAGTTCTTAGTGTAGCTACAATTGGTTCTGATTGTGAAAGGTTCATGGCATACCTCAAGGACTGTTGAGTCTCTATGAGTCAATTGTATTTTCAAGATAGACCTTTAATTAGAGGCATCCCATGTCTTGATGCTTCTCACAATCTTCTAAATAACAACATCCCATTTATCATAAGGATCCATAATACTTGACCTGCAAGCCTTTCAAGTTGGTTGCACTTGAGGACCCATATATTTCTTGTCGAACTTAAAGTGGATATCAAGGGCCTACCCACTTTACCAAGAAAAGAAAAATTCTATAACACTAGAACATGATCCAAAATGCAAGATGATAGTGTAAGTTCACCACCCATGGGAGCACATCCACCAGCCCTTACTAGAGGCATAAAAATGATCTATGTGACTCTCTCTAAGCTCCTCCCCAATTTTATGATTGTGACAAGAAAATCTTCATAGTCCTTCTAGATAAAAAATCAACACAGCCTAGGCGATCCCACTCAAGGACCATCTCTTCCCATTGATCCAACTCCACACTTTACAACAATTTGCTGCGAATGAGCACCTCCATCATAGACACCACCCCAAGAAAGGATAGACATCACCCCCCCACACACATTAGTCTCACCCACCGCAACAGATATGCTATTTGGGCAAAGGCCTTATAAGCATCCTAAAGAAAATGGAACCTATTTCTTTGCTATCATTTGAGTTCCTAGCAGCATCCTTAATTGTCTTTTTCATTTTAGGGTTTGAAGAAAGCATTACATGCCCTTTTCCCCTAAGTTTTTTTTGCAATAGAGTCAAATATTTCTTTTCTTTTGAAGGTGACTTCCTCACTATTAGGCATTTTATGAGACAAATGGGGTCAAGGCAAGTGCTCTCCTCCATAAAATCTCATCTACACTTAAAGTTGTGCTCTTTTGAGGATGTCACTACCCTTTGTTTGCCACACATTTTCCTACCTATCTTAATTCAATCAATTCAATGAAGTGCATGTAATCCCAACACATTTCCCATATCATCATTCTTGATTGCATAGGTGAATCTACTTCCTCTTCGTGCATTTATATGTTCCTTGTGCACATCATTCTTTCTCAAAATTTGTCACATTCCATCCATTGAATGTTGCATCCTCAATCATGCCTATATCGAAGACAAGTATTGAATAATTATTTGATGGTTTCTTCTTGAGTTTATGCAATCAAAATGCCATATTGAACATTTTGGCACCTAGTCTTATTCTCTTTAATTCCATTGCATCATTTTCATTAGAAGTTCTTTGAAAGCTATGAGAATCTTACAGATCTCATACTAACTAATTAGATGATGATCCAAGTATATTACTCTATATAGTACTTAAAGACAATAGTGTGCAAGCTTTGCGTGTGGCCAAGAATTTTTTGTTCGAGTATTTACCTTATCTTTGAACATTAAATTCTTTGTTTCTATTATAGGAGTAAAGACAACATTTGGTATAAAGAAAGTCTAATTCTCTAAGAAGTATGAGATGAGTGGTCCATAGCAACTTGTACTCCGCTAAAAACCTATACTCCTTAATGCATGTTGGAAATATTTTGACAAGAGAAAACCATCTTTTAAACCAAATTCTACAGAGAGATTCAAAAAATCTATAAAAACAACACTAGACACACCCATAATGCTTTGAAAACATGGTTTCAAATTGGCAATCCTAGGAATCAAACTAGTAAATTGGCAAGGTTAATGAAGATACTTTGGTTAAAACATAATTTACAATGGGTTCTTGTAGAAATTATAGAGAAGGTGTGATACTTACTTAGATTGATGAAGGATTTATGAGGCATAGAGGGTAAAAGTGACTAACTTAATCCCTAATAATGAAGATCAATACTTTAAATTGGAGCTATGCTAAGAAAAAGAGTAAATGCAAGGCTACTGACATGTCACTGCTTTTCAGACTACAAAAAATCTATCAAATTTCTATCAGCCTACTTTTCTTTCACATACTTTTCAACTCAGCATGGCCCCCATCATCTCTAAAGAACTACCCATCAAAATGTTTCCTTGCTTGCTCAAGGAGGTTGATGGTATGCTATAAGTGTTGAATAGCAATCTTTCATGATATTTGACTACTCTCTTCATCTGAATGAAACACATCGGTGGGTTCGCATGATTATATCTTGATAACATGAAGGCAATCTATTAGAGAGGTGCCTTGTATCAAATAATAGCATTGTTTACCACATGCATGCTAGGAGTCACAAAGATGGGAATCTTGATGAGGAATTTTTATAAGATGGCATAAAAGATCCCAATAAGGTCCTCATCAATTCCGTGAAGTGAATTCCCAACATAAAAAAATTGGGTAGGATGGTCCAGCAATAGGAAGGATTGAAGCTAAATGAGAGTACACTAATAAACATTATTGTTGTGATCTTATCTCCTTGATCAATATTGGGGCACTAGGCAACAAAACACAACATATGTAAGTTTGAAGGCTATCCAAACTACATAAACAGTGGAACAATAGAGATTTGCAATAGAGATGCACACTTCAATCATCATAACAAGTTCTACATGAGGCTACGTGTAGTACGCTAGTTGGCAAAGCAAACAATATCAGATTGAGCTCTATATTCATCACTATATATGCATACCTATCAACAATCAATCCATATAAGTATCAAGATAGAACTTTAAGGCAAGATAATTCAAACTTGAAGAGTCAAAGAACCTCCTTGCAGTAAACTAAAGTCCTATAAGAAGGTAATGGCACAAATCTGAAATAGAAAATGAGTAGATCAAAGAAGGGATTGTATTTCTTGGGTGATTTTGTTTTTGTAGTTTATAATTATTTTTAATCATAAAGTGTGGGAGAACAAGTGGGCCAAATAGGTGCAATGCACCATTATTTCATGATGTAAGCATTTTCTATAGTACTTAAGAGGATGAAGTCATAAACCACAAATCTCCAAGATCACTACCTACCTACCAAATTTGCATTGACAGTTACTTTCCTCCTAAAAAAAGAAAAAGAAATTTTATTTAACAAGATCTTGATAAGACTAAAAAAGCTACAGACAACATATTATGGAATGTGTGTACTATTAACTAATTAGCAAACTGTTTCAGCAAAGCATTCCATCTATGATACATGTAGGATTTAAAGCATTCCATCTATGATACATGTAGGATTCCATCTCTTCTCAATTTGCATTGGTAGTTACCTTCCTCCCTCAAAAAGAAATACAAATTCTATTTAGCAAGTAGACCAAAAAGTCTAGCAACATATGATGGATGTGTATAATATTAACAAGATAGCAAACTACTGACATACCTCGATCGAGGTATGCTGGACCGATGACTTGGCTGCATGTCGAATACGTCAATCGAGACATGTGGCATCCGACTGCTGCCGACATACCTCGATCGAGGTATCATGGCATGTCTATACCTCGATCGAGGTAGATGTACCGAGATGTATGGGCATGTCAAAATACCTCGATCGAGGTATCATGGCATGTCTATACCTCGATCGAGGCATGATGGAGCGATATGTATGTTGCATGTGAAATACCTTGATCGAGGCAGGGAAACCCTAAATTTTCTTATAAAAGGAGAGCGACCCCCCTCATTCTTCATAACTCGATCGAGCTCCTCCTCATCGACCGATTTCGGATTTGTGGGACGTCGACGGAATTGCGCCAGTGACAGAGAGCAACCGACGGACAGTGATGGAGATGGACGGAGCGGGAGAGTCCAGGTAGGGTTTTTTTTATGTAGCTTCTTTTTTTGGCTAAAATTTATTTACATTTTAGTTTATAGGAATAATTATAAAAAATTTCTAAATTTCAAATGCATTTTAAAGTTTTTTTGAAATTTTTGAATTACGATATTTTTTATTTAAAATGTGAAAATGTAAAAATTTTATTTTTTAAAATCATCTTTGAAAAAAAAGAGATTAAAGTTATTTTTTAAATTAAAGCTATTTTTATTAAATAAAAAAACGTTTCATAGGAATAATTATAAAATATTTCTAAATTTCAAATGCATCTTTTTTAATTTTTGAATTACGACATTTTTTATTTAAAATGTGAAAATGTAAAAATTTTGTTTTTTAAAATCATCTTTGAAAAAAAAGAGATTAAAGTTATTTTTTAAATTAGAGCTATTTTTATTTAAATAAAAAAGCATTTAAATTTTAGTTCACAGGAATAATTATAAAATATTTTTAAATTTGAAATGCATTTTAAAGTTTTTTTTTAATTTTTGAATTACGACATTTTTTATTCAAAATGTGAAAATGTAAAAATTCTGTTTTTTAAAATCATCTTTGAAAAAAAAGAGATTAAAGTTATTTTTTAAATTAGAGCTATTTTTATTTAAATAAAAAAACGTTTAAATTTTAGTTCATGGGAATAATTATAAAATATTTCTAAATTTCAAATGCATTTTAATTTTTTATTTAAAATGTAAAAATTAGTTTTTTAAAATCATCTTTGGAAAAAAAGAGATTAAATTTATTTTTTAAATTAGAGCTATTTTTATTTAAATAAAAAAACGTTTAAATCTTAGTTTATAGGAGTAATTATAAAATATTTCTAAATTTGAAATGCATTTAAAAAATTTTTTAAATTATTTTTAGAATTACGTAATTTTTTATTTAAAATGTGAAAATGTAAATATTTTGTTTTTAAAATCATCTTTTAAAAAAAAGAGATTAAAGTTATTTTTTAAATTAGTACTATTTTTATTTAAATAAAGAAACGTTTAAATTTTAGTTTATAGGAATAATTATAAAATATTTCTAAATTTGAAATGCATTTTAAAGTTTTTTTGAATTATTTTTGAAATTACGTAATTTTTTATTTAAAATGTAAAAATGTATATATTTTGTTTTTTGAAATCATCTTTTAAAAAAAAGAGATTAAAGATATTTTTTTTATTAGTGTTATTTATATTTAAATAAAAAAACGTTTAAATTTTATTTTTAAAAATGATCTTTAAAAAAAAGAAAATAAGAGTTTAAGTTAGTGAAGTTTTTATTTAAATGTCAAAAAGTATATAATTTGTTTTTTAAAATAATCTATTTAAAAAAATTTATAACTGAAGTTTACAAATTACTGAAGTTTTGAATTTAATATAACGTTTAAATTTTGTTTTTAGAAATCATGTATTAAGAACAAGAAAATAAGAGTTTTCGTTAAAATACGAAAATCATGTATTAAAAACAAGAAAACAAGAAAACAAGAACAAGAAAAAGAGAGATTAAAGTAGGTTTTATGTTATTTTTGAAATTGGTGCTATTTTTATTTAAATAAAAAAACGTTTAAATTTTAGTCTTCAAAATCATCTTTTTTAAAAAAAGAAAATAAGAGTTTAAGGTAGCAGTGTGCGTTTATCAATCTTTATGTGGAATATTATAGATTATATAGTTGGTTAAGAGTTGTTTCATAATTTAGGTAGAGTAAGTAGGCTGTATAAAACACCACATGGGCATTATCCCTAAAACACCACGCCACATGGGCAAAGACCCCAACACTACAGTGGTTAGATGCATAAGCGTATGGCTAATTGGATCTTCTAAATGCACCAGCGCATCGAAAACACATACATAAATGATTGTCCAAAGGTCTCCTCTCTCCCCAGGCATGGGATCCAAGTGATGATCTATAGGAATGGCCACTAGTTGAGGTGGATTGCCCAACCAAAATAGATAATATTGAAAAGGCCTAATTATTTTCTCAAAGTTCTCACTTTAAAAGGTCTGTAGTGTCAACCCACTCTCTTTTTTAATGTGTAGTCCGAGAAATACTAGATGTGCCTTGCTTGTGTATCATTCAAAGTAATGTATTAGGTATCCTTCTATCTCCTCCATATCTATTGCAAACCCAAGGCAATAAAGCATTCAAAGAAGGTCTTATTAACCAAACCTCTCCACTATCTGTCCTTAGTATAGGGGCCATAAGTGGACAATGTGATCCTTACACCACATGTGGAAAAGTTTCATATTGGATAAAAAGTAAAAAAAGGGAAACATATAAGGAAAAAATATTTGAGACATCTAAGTTTAAAAATATAACAACTAGAGTTATAATATTGAGTTTGATAAACATAATATTGAGCCACACATTTGGCCCATCTATCGGTAAGTGCATAGGATGATCCTAACGACATCCTACCTCATCAAGGAGTACGTACAAATAGTTTTCATTACGTAAATAAATTATAAGTCTTTTCATTACCCAAATAGAATATTAATTTCCATGTGTTTTTTTTGTGCATGCGCTAACCAGTGCACAGGTTCTGGCACCACTATTTGTATGCAGATAGAGATTCTAAGAGCTGAGATGAGGGCACTGCAGGATGCTAGGGCACCCCCTCACTTGGTTGCGAGTCTAGATTCAGTTATTGAGGCTCTGGGTCGATTGGACACAGTTGAGGACATTGTGGATAGCTTTCAGGCACAGGCTGAGACAGAGATCACTGGTGATGGCTTTTGGATTAGAGAGCCATTCGAAAGTTGTTTGAGCGTGAGTCACATCACAGACAGGCCTTAGAGGATATGTTTTGGGATGGTCACACTGAGGTGATGCGACCACGATCAGGGCTCCCCTTGCATATTTTACGTTGTAGGCACCCCATCATAGCAGCACACATTTATTCGAGATATCTCGCTGCGAATGGTGGTCGATTGCCTCACAACCGTCAGATAGCCAGGTCATTTGCCATGCAGCTATACGCTGAGTTTGTGCTTGGTCATCGGGTAGACTACCTTAGTACCCATCCAGGATCAGGAGCGGGACATGGTAGGATGGGGCGTCAGGAGCGTCAGACTGTAGGTATTCGGCGTCGATGCGAGGCACCAGAGTTGCACACCATCCCTGCACCGGCATTGCGAGCTATTGGAGGACGGATTAGGAGGGATGTTCATTCAGTGGCATCATCCTTGTAGCGCATGGTCTCTGCCCTATCGAGATCACTTTCGATTCCACCTCCCCCACCTCGATCATCGATGGAGCCTCCCACATCTACACCACCTCCCACATCTACACCACCTCAGCACGAGTTGGAGGCTCGAGACGCACGGATTGCAGAGTTGGAGGCATTGTTGGCCGAGTCTAGGGATGAGGTTAGTTATTTTGATTATGTTAGTTTATTTTTTTGTAGCGTGTTTTGAACTGAAGTTTTTTGGTTAATTCTCACCATGTACGCAACATGTTTGCATTGCAAGCACATCTATTACGTCAGGATATGGAGTCTCGTGTATGACTGTTGGAGGCAGATTTGGAGGAGCAGAGGATTCGGACATGCATAGCATACCATCGTGCGGAGCACTATATTTTGTAGTTGAGGCATATTAGTCGTGATCCATCTCGCCATAGGATCGACCCTAGCATGGCCCTATACCCCGCTCCTCCTGTAGATGTGCCGACTAGGACACCCATAGATGCAGCAGTCATAGCCAGGCTTCCTACTGCCACTTGCATCCTTTGCCATGAGGAGTTTGACACCGTAGGGTGGTTTGGACTAGGGTGCGGCCACATCGCACATCTCCATTGCATGACCCGCCACATGGTGGCACGATCAGTGTGCCCTGTATGCTTTGCTAACATTGATGTGGCCACATACAGAGGACTAGGCATGGATGATATGTATCCTGGTCATCGTCAGGCCATTGATCCATTCGCCCGCGTGGTCTTAACAGAGCACTATAGGGAGGAGGCACAGAGAGCATTGCTGATGCAGGAGGGTGCTGATACATCGGTGGTTGCAGTGTGCATTCCACGACGCTTTTCATATGGTGATTTCATGCTAGGTGATGAGGCACGAGCAGAGGAGGCACGCCGCGTATTGAGCGAGAGGCATAGCTGCAGACATCATTGCAGCAGTGGGTAGAGCAGCAGCTTGGGCGGGGCCGAGACCAGTGTCTTCTACATGTAGAGACGATTACTCGCGTTGGATTTGAGGCACGAGTATTCGTAGATGCACGACTATGGGAGCTGAGATGCACATACATAGAGGAGGCGAGGGAGGCAGAGATGGCAGCGGTGGCTCATGCAGCATGCCCTCCTCTTCATCAGGATGAGGCTGGCCCATCTCATGCAGGTGATGAGGCTGGCCCATCTGATCCAACTTTGCCTGAGGGCACACAGCGGACGGTTGGGCAGTGGGTCATACAGGAGCCACGTCAGAGAATGACTAGAGGATCATATGTGGAGTTATCATATTCTAATTCAGGATGACAGTTTAGGCTTCACACATTTCTTGTTTAGGGATGCACTTCTGCACGATGATGATGACGATGTACAGATTCATTTTGGTACTTTCATGATATTGTTCTTACTTTTATAATGTATGAGCATTTTCGTACTTTCATGATGTTCTTCACACTTTGTTTATCTCAGTTTATAGTTTGTTCAAATCTAACATAAACATTTAAAATTAGGAGTATGATTTTAAATTTCGAATATCTCAATTCACACATCTAATACATAAGGTATTTAAAAAAGAATGCCATGTGAAGTAATTGTAAACATTAAGCATTGAAAAGTGTTCAAGTTCCAACTTTATCATTTTGAATATCATTTTGAATTTCGTATATATCAATGCTTGCAAAAATTACACTAAACCTAAGAGCCATGCGAAGTTTCATCCCCATATGCGTATTTAAAATTAAGAGTATGATTTTGAATTTCAGATATCTCAATTCACACATCTAATACATAATGTATTTTAAAAATAATGCCGTGTGTCGTAATTGTAAACATTAAGCATTGAAAAGGTGCTTGCAAAAATGTATGCATTATACCTTCCAAGTGGCGCATACCAAATCAGTTGGAGACCAAATCTTGCGTGGATGTACGTCTAGGGTAGCCTAAGAGCCGTGTGAAGTTTCATCCCCAACAGGGTTTAGGATTTAGGGTTCAGGGTTTAGGGTTTAGGGTTTAGTTGTGCTAGTAGGGATTGTAAAAATGTACGCATTATACCTTCTACGTGGCGCAAACCAAATCAGTTGGAGACCAAATCTTGCGTGGATGTATGTCTAGGGTAGCCTAAGAGCCGTGTGAAGTTTCATCCCCAACAGCGTTTAGGATTTAGGGTTCAGGGTTTAGGGTTTAGGGTTTAGTCATGCTAGTAGGGATTGTAAAAATGTACGCATTATACCTTCTACGTGGCGCAAACCTTGCGTGGATGTACGTCTAGGGTAGCCTAAGACCCGTGTGAAGTTTCATCCCCAACAGAGTTTAGGATTTAGGGTTCAAGGTTTAGGGTTTAGGGTTTAGTCGTGCTAATAGGGATTGTAAAAATGTATGCATTATACCTTCTACGTGGCGCAAACCAAATCAATTGGAGACCAAATCTTGCATGGATGTACGTCTAGGGTAGCCTAAGAGCTGTGTGAAGTTTCATCCCCAACAGGGTTTAGGATTTAGGGTTCAGGGTTTAGGGTTTAGGGTTTAGTCGTGCTAGTAGGAATTGTAAAAATGTACGCATTATACCTTCTACGTGGCGCAAACTAAATCAGTTGGAGACCAAATCTTGCGTGGATGTACGTCTAAGGTAGCCTAAGAGCCGTGTGAAGTTTTATCCCCAACAGGGTTTAGGATTTAGGGTTCAGGGTTTAGGGTTTAGTCGTACTAGTAGGGATTGTAAAAATGTATGCATTATACCTTCTACATGGCGTAAACCAAATCAGTTGGAGACCAAATCTTGCGTGGATGTACGTCTAGGGAGCCTAAGAGCCGTGTGAAGTTTCATCCCCAACAGATAAGTCCACATGCATATTTCATTAGTAGGTGCGCCATTTTTCATACGTAGTCGTGCTAGTAGGGATTGTAAAAATGTATGCATTATACCTTCCACGTGGCGCATACCAAATCAGTTGGACACCAAATCTTGTGTGGATGTACGTCTACAGTAGCCTAAGAGCCTGCAAAGTTTAATCTCCAACAGATAAGTCCACATGCATATTTCGTTAGTACGTGCGCCATTTTTCACACGTAATCGTGCTAGTAGGGATTGTAAAAATGTACGCATTATACCTTCTACGTGGCGCAAACCAAATCAGTTGGAGACCAAATCTTGCGTGGATGTACGTCTAGGGTAGCCTAAGAGCCGTGTGAAGTTTCATCCCCAACAGATAAGTCCACGTGCGTATTTCATTAGTACGTGTGCCATTTTTCATACGTAGTCGTGCTAGTAGGGATTGTAAAAATGTACGCATTATACCTCCCACATGGCGTATACCAAATCAGTTGGACACCAAATCTTGCGTGGATGTACGTCTACAGTAGCCTAAGAGCCGTGCAAAGTGTAATCTCCAACAGATAAGTCCACATGCATATTTCGTTAGTACGTGCGCCATTTTTCACACGTAGTCGTGCTAGTAGGAATTGTAAAAATGTACGCATTATACCTTCCATGTGGCGCATACCAAATCAGTTCGAGACCAAATCTTGCGTGGATGTACATCTAGGTATTCTAAGACCCGTGTGAAGTTTCATCCCCAACAGATAAGTCCACGTGCGTATTTCATTAGTGCGTGCGCCATTTTTCATACGTAGTCATGCTAGTAGGGATTGTAAAAATGTATGCATTTGTCCTTCCACGTGGTGCATACCAAATCAGTTGGGCACCAAATCTTGCGTGGATTACGTCTACGGTAGCCTAAGAGCCGTGCAAAGTTTAATCTCCAACAGATAAGTCCACATGCATATTTCGTTAGTACGTGCACCATTTTTCACACGTAGTCGTGCTAGTAGGGATTGTAAAAATGTACGCATTATACCTTCCATGTGGCACATACCAAATCAATTGGAGACCAAATCTTGCGTGGATGTATGTCTAGGGTGGCCTAAGAGTCGTGCGAAGTTTCATTCCCAACAGATAAGTCCACACACGTATTTCATTAGTACGTGTGCCATAGCTTTGCCGCAGTCATGCTAGTAGGGATTGTAAAAATGTATGCATTGTACCTTCCACGTGGCACATACCAAATCAGTTCAGTGCAAATCTCACGTGAATGTATGTCTAGGGTGGCCTAAGAGTTGTGCGAAGTTTCATCCCCAACAGATA
The DNA here is from genome assembly GCF_047967505.1 of Dipteris shenzhenensis. NCBI lineage: Eukaryota > Viridiplantae > Streptophyta > Polypodiopsida > Gleicheniales > Dipteridaceae > Dipteris > Dipteris shenzhenensis. Next base: position 43,413,331 of record NC_141625.1, read on the forward strand.
AGTCCACACGCGTATTTCGTTAGTACATGCGCGAATTTTCTTAGTCACGTTTTTAAAATGTCATAAAGCACAAAACAAATTACAACATTACTACTAATAAACAATTTTTTGTTTTGCAAACACAACAAATCCCATTGAGAAGACATCGGACATCATGTATAAAATAGAATCTAATACAATGATGTGTATGAACGTGTATACAGCCATCAGAGTGAAATACAAAATATGAGTCCATGAAAATACAATGGTATGGTCACACAGTGAGCCTATACATATCGAATACAAAAATGTGTAATCAACTAGAGATACCCAATAAAAATCAATCTGATCAACTGATGATCCCAAAAAATATGATATGTAATGTGCTACTCCTCAGGATCAGCTCTCATGCCAATAGTTACAAGTATGCTCTCGTGATCCGCCACTGCAAGGCGCCATCGTGGAGTGGACGTCACCTTGTGAGTGCGAACACAACTCAAAGTAAATTTGATCCCAACAACAAGATGAGAATACATGTATGCCTTCTGATCCGCCATGTACTCTTGGAACTCAATATAGCGACCACGCCTCTGTATCTGCTGAAAATAGTGGCCACCTATGATCATGCTATGAGCATTAAAGTGCATCCCATGCCCATCCACTGTATCCTCATTCAGCACACTCTTCAGCATAGAGCATCGCAACAAGTAATAATCCACACCCTCCTCATTGCCCTCTAAAGCAATAACCGCGAAGATATCACGAATATGCAAAATATATGTAAGCTAGTCATAATCTCTAGAGGAACTGAATCCTGCATCCTGATCATCATGTACCTCCTCCCAAGGCTGGAAGGGAGAAAGCACTCGCCGTACCCATGGATCGGCCCATGGTATCATGGAGCACCCTCCCCAATCATCATCAATGCATGCAAAGCAAAAACATGCAAACCGTCAAGAAAAGATCGCGGGGTGAGACTCACCTATGCTCCTGATGGAATGGAAATCAAGAGTGCCAGGCACAGAACGACAATCAAAAGGCCTAGACCGATCAAGACTCCCAATGTCCATGCACCAAAAATACCGGCTCACCACCCTATCGTCACGCGAATGAAACGAGGAGATAGCACTAGTGGATAAGGCTGCACCACCGCACCACATCATGTGCATCCTTGAAGCGATCGACACTGTGACGCAACTAGTATCGACGCAAAGCACGCTTCACGCAAGCACCTGCACCATCGTGCTCTCCCTTACCGTGCCCTGTCTCGAAGTAGCTCCATGTGATCGGAATGCCTGTCTCACGGTGCCATCTGCAGAACCAATAAAACTGTCTAGCGGATTTGAACTGACCACCGCAGCCATCTGACCAGATCCAGCGCCGCTGCCATGTGACACCATGATCCCTCAAGAAACTATCATGCAAAGTGAAGCAATGCTGTACAAAATGGGCATCATGCGATCGATCATCACTAATATAGAAGTGATACTCTCGCACAATGACACGTGAGTCCATAAAAGTAAAAATTAAACTTCAATCTTCCTAAATCTAACCGTTGGATTTGGGATTTGATGATTCAACCACACACCCTTATGTGCCTACTAACCTTCCACTGAATTGGATTTGCTTAATTAATCAAAATACTAAAAAAATGTGGTGTGCTACTAAAATGCATGTATTTTATGACTTTATTTATTATAAATAATTATTTATAATTAAATAAATCATTCAAAAAATTACCAATAAATCAAGTTAAGCTCTACATAATGCAAAGAGACCACTTACAAAGTTTCAATAACATTTAATCTAAAATGAGTGAGAAATTTAGAATTTAATATGACACTCTCTATTCGTGACAAACGTGTGACCACCCTGGAACCATGCCGTGTGACACAAAGAAATTTTTTGTGTGTGCATCGAATTTTCGATCAGACTATACGATTGTGTGCACAATAGCAAGTGTGATGTTGTGTCAGAAGACTTCAAAGACTAGATCCATAGGGAAGTAGGTGAGATTTGCATTTTTGTGTGCTAAAAAGCTTGTTTTTCCACCTCCTAAGGATTGGGGAGTGAACAAAAAGTGGACACCCTTAGCTTGCTACTTCCCCATATAATGAATAGAGAAATAGGTTGACAACACACACACACACACATTTTTGTTTCGTGAAATCCATTTGTTATGATATTACAAGAAACAGTCTTGAAGAAAGGGGCGACCAATCTGAACATATCATTATATAACAAGAAGGTAGGATAATCTAGATCTTGCTCACATAGACACTCATAAAATGATTTTCGTAGAGATGCCCGAAAGAACTAATATTTAGCAAGAGAGGGATCACCAAAGACCTAATGGTCGCGGTCCTCCAACAAGGTTCATAGTGCCCAATAACGAACCTAGTTAAAAGATCATATCCATGTCGGACCACTAGAGGAAAACCAAGCAACCAAAATTGCTTGCCAAAGTAAGCACTGTGGAAATGAGCATGAAGTCGCTATTGTACCAATAGTAAGAAATCACAAGACTCTAGGCAATGTCAAAATATATGACAAGGACACACATCGTCTACAAATGGCAAGAGCAATATGATGATGAGGCAGAATCTGTCCAAAAGAGAGAACTCCAATCAAAACCCACCACAAGAAGAACTTTTGTCGAAGAGGGAGTTTTGAATCTAAAATAGGCTGTAATATTTTCCACCACCACCAAGAGGTGCATGTAGACCAATACGATTAGCATGAAGAGAAATCCAAGGGGGCAGCAAGACTTTATATGAAGATGCAACCATGATGTTAGCAAGCGGTAGTGCATGGTAAGTAAATAATATCACGTAATTTGAGAACACAATATTTGAGAGCCCAGTATTTGATTTATATAAAGATGCAATTGGCATGCTAGCAAGTGGTAGTGCATGGCATAGAAGATCATATGATTTGAGAACCCAGTCTATGAGGCAGTTAACAATCTCAAGATGAGGGACTGATTGAAAGTCATGGAGCAGTTGTGATAATCAATGCCATAAGGGTCTATAATGTTATCCCAAAGCATATTGTTTGATAGTTGGTGGAAAAGAGATGACCATACTAGTAGCATCAAGCACATCATCCACATGAGAAATTCCTTTGGACCAAAGAAAGTAAGAGCGAGGTTCTTGCAATGTCCATGGGAGCATGAATACCTTGGACCAATGAAGGCTCTCAGCATGCAAGGAGTTTCTTGCAGGAGTATTCGTGCCATCCCACTTTAAGGTGGGAAAGTATATACTTTCTATCAGAAGCCAAGCATGTGACTGAAGGGCATTCCTTTCCTTTGCCATCAATATCACCCAAAAGAAAGTCCCGTTGTGTAGGTAGTCCACTGACCAAAGGCAGTTAAGTGCATAATTTTTCCTTTGTGAGCAAGAATATTCATGTGGTCTTTCAAGCGATAGCGGGACCACTAGAAAACCTCCATAATTTGAGACATAAAACAAGCAATGTCCTGCTTGATGAATATCATCAATGGCACATAAAACTAAATATAACCAATAAGTATCGATTGAACTATGCGATATTAGATACGTAACAGCCAAGTTGCTAACTTTCAATATTCCATCTTCTTTGTAAGCATGTCAAGTACTCAGTCCATTTGCTGACAACGATGACTATCCATCCCAAAGGGTAGCCAAGTTGACGTACAAGCTACATGGGTAAAACTCTGTCTTCTTGCCATAAGATATGATGCATGAAAAATTCCTTTTTTTGTTTAAGGGAGAAAAAAGGAATCATTAGTATATCCCTGTGCAATCAACAACCTACTGCCACGTACCTCCAAACCATGCAAAGCACTTTAGATACTAAATTATTTATATATTGAAGCATAGGATGAGTAGCTAAGGGATAAAACAAAGCACGAAGACAACCCTCCCATACTGAACAAAAAGGGCTCCATTGGTCAGTAATATCACCTGTCAATATGCTAGCAACTTTGCTCTCTTGATATAACCAATAAATAATATGCTACATTTTGTCCCCAAATCCTAGAGATTTCATAGTGTGTGAGATGAAATCCCATTGTACAGTATCAAAGGCTTTAGCAATATCTACTTGTAATAAGAGAACGTCTTGCTTCATGCATTTTGCATATTCAATCCCCACATATGCATTGGCTTTATGTCTATAGTATCTCTACAGGAAAGAAAACCATACTGAGTAGGGTGTAAACCATCATGCAGTTAACAATTATTATAATCTTAGCAACCAGCTTATAGAGTAATGGGTTACCTATCAGCAAATGACTCACATAGATGTTTTTTTGGGGAAAGCTTAACCAACCCTTTCTTCCAACTTGCTGGCATCTGTTGAGATTCCCACGAATGGTTAGCCATATATAGTAATGTAGGTGAAATGGCATTCCAATATTGTAGGAAAAACTCTAACGTCAAACCATTCCAACCTGGACCCTTCATGTCCCACATGCTTCAATGGAAAAATTGTAGAAAACCCTCTACATTCAACCATCACAACCTAGACTCTTCCATTCCCCATATGCTTTGATGGCATCTTTCAATTCTCTCTTTTGAAAAGGGACCTCAAGCTACATAGATTTTTTTGGAGACAAAATTGTATTGACATGCTAAAGAAGCTCCTGTCTAGCAGACATAACAACATGAGATAGTGACTTAGCCCAAAATGTATAGCAAAATGAGGAAAACATGCCTTAGTAAGTGACGCTTTGGAATTGTTCCAAGTACTACTATCCAAATTTTTAACCAGACAAATATTTACAATTTGCCTCTTATAATGCAATCTGTTGAAGAGTTCTTTTGAAGAGCATCCCTTATGAGTGAAATCTCTCTATCTGGCCCTGGTTTCCCATTTTTGCACCTTCTGATGGCCATTGCATTTAAGGAATGAGTAGCCTGACATAGACAAGCAGCCTCATCTTTAGATAATTCTCAAAAATGCTTGATTTCTATCAATTGTTGACAAATTCTTTTAGCTTTGGCAACATCCTGTTTGAGATTACACATAAAATTCTTACGAATGACATGTTGCATATGGGTCACAAAAGCTATCCATACATAATCAAGATCTACGTGACAATGTGCATCCCGCACCATGTTTTGTACTACTCATGCTACAAATAGCTGTTGTTTATTAGGAGCAACCTTTTATCGAGTAATCCTTCCTGTCATATATCATAAAATGATAGTTACAACCAAAGAGGAGCATGATTTGAATGTGGGAAAGTATAATCAGCCCACATTTACAAGTGAAGGTATTATATTGATGTGCATTAAACATATACCAATAATCTAATTGGGCTCGATATGTGGATCTCGTACTATGTTGAAAAGTATACCCAAGAAGCAAGGGCCGTGTCTCTTTCCAGAGGTCAACAAAACCAAATTAAGAGTGTAGAATAATACATTGCGCTCACTGAGAGGCAAGCATATGTGTTTGACCGTATGTGTTGTCACCTGGCTGCGGTGCATTATTGAAGTCTCCATAGAGAAAGACAAGGATGCTACAACGTATCCCACCAAAGCACATCTCCATGATGCAAAGATTGTGGAGCATAAGCCGAATCGAATTCAAATATCTCCCCTTGCACCGGGCATTACATAATAATCCAATAACCATCTGGGTCATTCAAAGCCACAACTGGATGAAGGGCATGTTTCACAAGAAGAACTACCCTCGAAAAGGAGTGATCCTCCGGCATGAAAAATATCAAATCATGCAAAAGGCCCTATCTAGCTTGCATAACCTTTTCATATCATATCACGCAAAAGGCCCTGTCTGGCTTGCATAACCATGCTGGTTATGCTCCTGCAAGCCCACTAGATCAGCCGCAATCTCTTGACATAAGACCACATAGTCTTCCATTTTGCCCAATTGCATAAACCCTATATACGAACTGGTTCCATATATCCTAGACACCACCATATTCTACCCCATCATGGACAATATGCCAGATTTGGTTTATTGAAGTGACTATTTATCAAGATGATATCACCGACAATAAAAAAGGAAGGCCATTCCAAGTGATATGCCAATCAGAAAGGAGGCTATTACATGAGATTCTAGGCATTAAAAATACAACATATTAATGTATTTTCAAGACACCATCATGTTCTCAAAACACTATTACAAGCTCTTAGCATATTTTCAAGACAGCATCATATTTTGGAAACACCAACATGAACACTATGAACCTTAATATATTTCCAAGAAAACATTATATTTTCTAAAAACCATGCCAAATTTGATTTATTTGAAGCAACCGTTTATCAAGACACTATCACCTACAACAAACAAGGTAGGTCGTTCCAAGTGAAATGCCAATCAGGAAGCAGGGCGTTACATAAAATTCCAAGCATTAAAAGTACAACTTCTTAACATATACTCAAGACCCCGTCATGTTTTTGAAACACAATTATGAGCTCTTGACATATTTTTCAAGATATCATCATATTTTGAAAACACCCACATGGATACTATGAACTATTAATATATTTCCAAGATGACACCATATTTTCTAAAAACCATCATGAACACTATGCCAAATTTGATTTATTTGAAGAGACTATATTTCAAGACACTACCATCGACAACCCATTCTAAGTGAAATGCCAATCGGGAAGGAGGCCTCTATATAAAACTATGAGCATTAAAAGTACAACATCTTGTCTAGTTGATTGTCATACAAATTTTGAAATGGTGCATGCAACACCTAATTTGTCTCTATATTTCCTGAAAGTGTTATAATACAAAATAGATGGATTTCTGTCCCTCCACCTCTAGTCAACAGTACCGCGGATCATCAACCATAGCCCTTGTACTCACTTTCACATAAACCAGTAACACACTTTGCCATAATACCAAAACAAAAGAGACACTCACATTATTTAGACTACAATGCAATCAGACATAGAGCATTCAACAACAACGAAGATTAGGTACACCTATCTATGAAAGAACACTGATGAATGGATTCAATAACTATATAATCACAATATTACACAAGCCGAAATGCATAACAAAAGTAAATATCCTAAGACACCACCACATGAGTCCATAATCCTAATGAAACACCTTCCTATGTGATAAAAGGTGCTCACTGGTCATTAAACATATTATTTCTCGCATTCATATCCACATCATCACCCGTGGCTACCATGTCCTCCCAACCTTGCTTCCTAGAGCTAACCAAGAGTAAACCATAAGTCCTGTTAAGCCTCTCATCTATATCAATGGAAGCACAAAAGACATCTTGTGCTCAAGCATGGCTTGAGTATGGGAGCGGTGCCACATCCCAACTCGTACCCCCTCCCCCCTGGATAACAAAGTAGATTGATAAATCTGGCAAGGAAATTATGAATCCTCTCCAAGCCCCCCCAAAATGTATATCTTGTTGGGCTGCTTACAGGGGACTACTCAGGCACGTAGTGGTACATAACATCATCACTTGCCTTGCATGCGGAGGGCTTAAAAGAAAGGCATACTCTCCAACATATGTGTGCATGGGTGCATCCCACATCTACGTATTAGGAAGAGCTTGGAAGTGCAACTCTACAAAGACAAAAAAATAACAAGTTACAAATGCATTCTGTTATTAGAACCAAATAAAAATACCAATAAATATGAATTACCTCTATGCGCAAGCCAACAGACTCATACGATCGATACGGAGAATAGTACATGACAACTATACATCGTACCACCTCCAGCTCATAAACACAAGAATACCACTCCACACAAGGTATGGACTCTCTTGCAAGCACATTAAATACATAAAAATTTTATATTTACCCAAAAGTTCACGAAGAAGCACAACAAACATGAAGGCCTTGCCAAGAAGTACCTCCAATGGAAGCCATACCAACAACCATCATGCATCTGAAAGAGTTGATGGCAAAAGGAAATCACGTAATTTACATGATTCTCACTAAGCATGTCCCAATATGGATGTGCAGGTGGTGAAGAGTGTTCACCCCCAAAGGAAAGGTCTAAAAATACCAAATCTTCTTCCCATGCGATAGCTGGCCCTTCCCTAAATTACCTCCACCCCCGGCCTAGCCATCGACATATGATGGGTGGTCTTCGGTGGTGACTCATGTCTCATAGGGATCTTGAAGGGATGATGAGGTGACTCTCGTCCTACTACTCTTGTGGGAGAAATGCAGGCACATGCAGTCCAAGAGTGTCATGCCAATGGCTTCCGGAGTTATAGCAATGTGAATCCTCAAAAGAAGAAGGGGGGAGAAAAAGGGGACAAGGAAGAGGGAGAGGGAAAGGAGAAGGGAGGGGGAAGGGGAAGCATGAAGCAAGAAGGGGGAAAGGGGGTGAGAGGCATTCACAAGGGCAAGAGCAAGAGCAAGAGCAAGAGCAACAGAAGCATAGACAACATTTCTTTGAAAAAGAGGGATATCTTCTAGTTCTCAATCTTGCATGTATATCTTGCATGTATAGAACCAAATTCATAGTTTATACCTTTTATACATAACACCTTTTGAACGGAGGGCCAACCCTATTCCTCATTACCACTCTCACAACCACTTGGGCCATATGCTAAGGCAAAATTCCATTGTTTTCTGTTATCCTTTCCTTCTTTTTGCTCCATCTTGCAAAACATTATGGGAACCGGCTCCGTTGTCCCATGGGGTTAAGATGCCCCCTTCCTAAAGTTGATCCATCCTTGGATCAATTGGTGCAAAGTAACGCGGTTGTCTGCATAGTTTGGACTAGGGAGTCTCGGTCAAAATGCCACTGCGAGATCCAGCTGAAGGGAAAGTGAAGGAAGGGCCTTTATCCAGATTGAAGATGAGCTCATGGCGAATGTTAAGACGCCGCTCTTCTAGGGTCGCCACCACTGCTCCAAAATGTCCCTTAGCAAAGTGATCAAGAGTTGGAAAAAATGAAGAGAGGAGATGACTACTGGATCAAGGACTTCAACGTATATATCCATGAAGTGAGGCCGTAGGTTGTAGCAACAGGAGGAAAATTGAAGCGGGAAATTTATATATGACATTGGGGTCATTCTCCTGCATTTCTCAAAATAGGATCCATTTCCATCGACGAGGCAAGGGCATATACGTAGGATGGATTTGGTGGGAGCAGCATGCATTGCAGTATGTAGCCCAAGAGTCCGGCTTCTTCAAAAAGGGAATTTGACATGCCGGCTGTAGACCGGCGTCTACACTGGTGCAGGGCACTGCTTAGTGATCCGGGTCCTTATAACCTCCACGGTCCTCTGGCTACTTGGTGGCTTGCCACTTCTTAAATGTATGTTTTATAAATGTGGCCAAGGCATGGATCTCCATGATGTCAATAGATTTCAGATCAAATCTCTGCAATTTGCCTTTCCATAGGCTTAAGTTGGCCATGTCTTTAAATGGCCGACACTTGTGTAAGACACGGTACCACTTTGGATATTTGGTCGTTATGTCTTTAGCCTGGTCAACTCCTTCGGTGCTCTGAGGAAGGCTGTTGTTGCGAAAGACTGTCGGGGGGAAAGTGGGCCACAAGATTCTATGAACCTCTTCTGGGGTAAATTAATTAGGCAGGTCCTGAGCAGCTCCTGGAAGTGTCTCCACCACTGACCTCGTGTGTGTGGTGGAAGATGGTTGGGAAGTGGAGGGCTGTGTAGCCCTAGGGGGAGGAGGTGGTGGGATTAGGAAAATTCAAGTAAGTTTTTGGAGGACAAGCGGTTGGGCGGTTAATATTAGTAGACAAGTGGGGGAAGATGAGAGGTTTCGGGATGGGCAGTGGAGTTAAAGATAAGTTTTTGGAGGACAAGCGGTTGGGCGGTTAATATTAGTAGACAAGTGGGGGAAGATGAGAGGTTTCGGGATGGGCAGTGGAGTTAAAGATAGCTATGGCAGTATCGGCTTCTTTCTCAGTCAAGATGCAGGGGTAAGTGAGATGCTACGTTTCAAAAATGGCTGAAACCCTCCTTGAGCATGCGTTGCATAGCTTCTAGAATTCTATTATAGAGAAGGATAATGTAGGCCGGGTGGTATTGGGTAAACCCTGGTGGCCAAAAGATACTAGGCCTTCAGTCCACAGAAAGTGGAGTGCAAGCCCACCTTGGGAGGTCACGGGGCTTAGAAAACTCCAAAATTTTGGTGTCTACTGGGAAAAACAAAGATTCCATAATGCACCTGCACCAACTGCAAAAATTTAGGATGATTGAATGGAAGGGCAGGTGCTGGATATCCTAATCCTCAGCAAATTTGAACCGTTGCTAAAGAATGCCTTGGCCAAACAGATGTGCGTGGAGTGAATGGACGTGCATGACATCAAAAATATAAGTAGGTTAGTAAGGTTAAGGTGATATTGCATGGGTTAGTAAGGTCAACGTGGGTTAGTAAGGATGTTAAAGTGGAAGTAGAAGTAGAAGCCACTCATACTAGACTTCCTTCTGGATGTTGAGTTCGATCTCTTCTGAGGGCTGTGTCCCAGCAACGGGTTGTTCTTCTCCAATTGTTCATGGAGAGATTTGTGCAGGTCCTCAATTTGCCTGTGCATGGCCACGGACCTGTACTGCTCCAGGGCTTGTTCTGCTTTAGTACTCTGGATCAAAAGTGTATCTTTCTTGACTATTTTTGCTTACAACTTCTTTTCTAGAGCTTTGTTTCTCTCTTGCAATAAGGTCACTTGTTCCCGTGCCTTTTTTGGCGGTCTCCTCCAGGGCTTCTCCGATTGCTTGAACACTCAAGGCCCGGCCCCTCTCTAAGTGAAGCTCTTCAGTGAGTCGACGAATCCATTGTTGATCTTGTGCCCGGGTTGCAGCTTCCTACGCATGCCCTGTATGAGGAAGTCCATAAACAACTCCTCCATCAATTCGGCATGTGCGGGTGCTTGCTCCCTTAGTTGCTTGTATTTCGTAGATGAGCCATAGGCAGGGTTCGCACAACAGTCTAAAGCTTCCTATATGTCGATCCAATTGGTGGAGGAGGGTGCTGCCGATTCTGTCACAATGGTGCCTTGACCTTGAAGGAATAGAGCAGCAAAGCAAGCTGCTTGGATATATCTAGAAATTGCTGCTGAGGCTGAGTACTTGGGCCAGCCGGGTCATTGAAGTTGAAACTTGGTCATTGTAAAGTTTATCTTCAATTGACTTGGACTGCCTTGCACAATGCTGTTGCTTGCTACTCGCGAGCTTGCCCCTAGTACTTGCATGGTCATGAGAGAGGGGGCGACCACTTGTGTCATCGTGAGTGAGACTTTGAGGCCCTCCTAAAGGTTATGGTGGCCTTTTGCTTGGCCCTCTCCAATTTGTGCTTAGCCCAGATGGAGGCAGCCCTTGACTCCTCGTGTTGCCTACAGTTTTGCTCTTGTTCCTCAGTCGTTGGGAGTGTTAGAGATGGTACTAGCTGAATCCACGTGTAGGCCAATTCTTTGGCTTTATGATGTGCTTGATGTGGGGTTCCCAATTTTTTATTACGTATAGAAGTAATTTGTGTGGAACTGAATGGGCTCAAGGAGTCAAAGTAGAAGGTTGGTCATGACCACATTATGGTGGTCTAACATCTCAGCTTTTGTGAGAAACCTTAGCACCTGTGATGGCTTCACATATGTTGCATCCTTGATGTCATCAAAGGGAATGCCTTCCTTTTTGGTGATGAGATCATCCCAATCTACCAATGGGGCCAACTTCTATTTAAGATATCGTACTTTCACGAATGGATCCATAATCACTGGGAATCCAAAAACAACCCTTACATCTAATCTGAGCTGGAGATGGTGGGTAATGCCTTAGTCGTCTATAAATAAAGTTACCTTGGTTGAGTAAAGTAATTATCAATGGGCTATGTGACCAAGTTTAGATTGAGGTAGTAGGGCAGATGGTTGACCAAGGCCATGAGTCCAACGGCCTCCAAGTGAGGCTTAACGTCCAAATCTTGGCAGGCTTGATAACATCTATAGCTATGATACGAGATGTGGAAGTCCAAATTAGGCTTGTAACGGAAGGAAGAGTGGATGGAGACTTGAGAGGTTATTGAGGGAATCCAACCATTGGTGGCCCAGTGGGCTATTGTAAGGCTATTGTAACATAATGCTCCATATAGAGGGGAGCTGATGTGGGTGGGAAGGTTGAGGCTTGGATGGATTCTTTGGGACGGCATTGGACCCTCATCTTTGCTACGAGCTTATCATCAATAATGGCTCAAGGAAGAGGCACAGAGATTGGGAGAGTAGTGGTTGGGGTAGAGAGGGAAGATGTTGGGGGAGCTGCAGCTGTGGAGGGGGTATTTTATGGGGTGGAGAGGCTCATGGATGGGGTGGCAAGGCTAGGGGTGTTTGTGTGGGTGAGGCTGGATTCCATTGGTCCAAAAGAATGATAGATTGCGAACAAATCACTGAGAGAATCATCTGAGCTGTGAGAGCTTTAAGTCATGCAAATTGGGCAATTTACAAGAGTAGGGAGTCAAATTTGGAAAATTGAAGATTTTTGGAGAAATTTCGGCAGGGTATTGCTACAATTGTTAACACATTGAATTTCTACCCAAGGGGTCTGTTAATCAATGTTGCCTACACTGCGTTAGGCTAAGTCGTGTTGTGCCGCATTACAACTCGGCATGCATTGTGTTAGGATCTAACCTATCGTGTGTTGTATTGGGAGCTAACCTGCTATGCGTTGCCATGGTAAGCCATTGGACGTTGCGTTAATAAGCCAGTGTGCATGGGTTTGATAATCCCATGAGTGTGTTGCATTGCTATCTTGGCAAGTTTGATGCGTTAACCTTAATGCAACCTTGTCTTAGCTTGGCCTTTTTTAAGAGGGGGCAACTCAGTGAGGGAGGTGCTTGTCAGGGCCTCTTAACAGTGTGAAGGACCATTAATGAAGTCGGCTTAACTGCCCGTGGTTGCAAATTGTTGCCTTTGTACTTCAAATGTGAGTGTGTGCAGTCAGAGAGGACCCTATTCACCTAAGATGCTTCATCTGTGTGGACTCTTGATGGTGCATATGGTGTTATTTTCACATAAGGCTCGATACCTTGTTTTGTGAGGACTCCTATTTTCACCTATAATGTGGACCTCCTATTGTCACCTAGACCCAATGGTATGATAAATAAAATCACAATTACGGGGGCTTAGGGTACTTGGCCTCTTTCCAAGCCGTGTATTTGCTAAGTGCACCTATAAAGATGTCAGAGAGTTGTGCCTTGGAGTTGTGAACGAATGGTGTTATCAGCTCGTTGATGTTGAGTTGTGTGGTCCTGGCATGTGCATTCATTGGGAGCAATGTGGCTTTAAAGTCTCGGAAGACTCGCGGCTTAGTTTGGCCTTTTGTGGCACCTATGTTGATGGTGGCTTCCATCGAAGCTGGTACATGTAGAGTGGGGGCGGTGTAGGTTTTTGTCGCACTGCTCCATGTTTAGGAGCAGGTTGTTGTGGTGCTACCATGCTGGTGGTTGATGTAGAAGCAAAAGTAGAGGCCCAAATTAGGGGTTTGTCCATGGAAAACCTCGAGGCTCATCGATCAATTTGACCTCGGGCTTTGCTTTTGATGTAGCAGGTTCTTGTGTTTTTGCTCTCTTTTTGGGAGCAGGTTCTTGTGTGACATCCATGCTTGTGAATGAAGTTTTCCCCTTCAACACAAGAATTTGAGGGAATAAGGCGGTGCCTACGATCTTGCTAGAGTGGTTTTGTCTCTAGATGGGCTAGCAATAGGTTCTTGTGGGTCTACCTTTGTTTTAGAGGTAGGTTCATGTGGCTCTACTATGTGGAGTAGATATGTGGTCGCGGTCTTGGGTACCCAAATATACTCATTTCCTTTGTAGTAGCCATGAGCTTCTAGTAGCCATTCAAGGATCCATCTCGGGTAACTCCTTTGCTTTTTGGGTTTTGGTTGCCCATCTCCTCCTATTGGGATGTCTTGTGCTTAGAATCTTACATTGGGCTTGGCGTAGGTAGAAAGGGTGGGAGTGAAGTTGCGTGTTGAAATTATTTCACTAAATCATGGAGAACATTAGCTTGGGGAGCACCTTTGTGGAGTGAGCGGTGTCTTTTCTCTTAACTTGCAAGAGCAAGGGTTAAGACCATTAATGTGGTGGGTACAACTATTGTGGTGCTCTTTTCTTTCCCCTAAGTGCCTTAGTGGTGACCGGTGTGGTAGTGGCTTTTCCACTTGGTGAAATGATAGTGGTAGGGGTGGATGTTGAGGCTTGGACCTTTCTAGGTGGATTGGTCTACTTGCTAACCTGGGCGAGTGCTTTGCTGGACTCGGAGGTTGGGGGGGATCTCTAACTTTAAATCTCTTGAACTGATTCAAACCACCAAAGTGCGTTGACCACTCGTCAAGGTTGATGTACGTCCTTGCTAATTGATTTTGCAATTGACTGCCCAACACCAAGTTTTGATGAGGATCACCTATTTGTCCATGGCACCTACAGTCATCACATAGCATTTGCTCACTACCGTATGTCTATTGACTGAAATCGGTACCTCCACATATCCTACAGCCGGCATGCTCTACCCATTTACTGCTCATACCCTGACAAAAGCGGGTTCGAGGATTACCTCTGATGTTAAGAGCTTATTGCACACCTCTCGAGAGATTGGGCTATGACTTGCTCCTACATTCACAAAGGCTTCAGTGGAAGAGATTGTCTCCCTGCATAATTGAGAATCTACATGCACTCTAGCAGGTGCAATGGTTACATCTTCATGAGGGTCTATCCTCTATTACTACTTTACAAATTGATATAAGCCCTAATTGTTTTGCTTTGGTTTGGCAGGCTCAAGCCGCCTCTACCGCCTGTCGTTTCATGATGCGGACAACCTCCTTTCTTAATTCTTTTTCTTGATGGATGGATTTAAGAGTTTGGGGAGTTAGGGGGCCATATTAACGTTTGAGCTTACTCTTGTTGATGTAGCCATCCATTTCTACTTGGTCAAGGGTTGGCAAGATGTGGCATGACCCTTCCGGCAAGATTTCCACAACTCGATTTGGACCCATACTACAATATTTTAGCTTATGCTTAGTATTCCTTACATCATACAATAGTGCAAGGTCCCCTTTCTTAAGGTCCTTGTTTTGGAGATTGCAGTCAAACCACTTTTTTTGGTAAAGTTTTTCAACCTTGATGCCGTACGCTGCTCTTGATCTCATCTCGTCAAGCTTTTTCAAGCTCTATTAGCCTTTCAAAAATGGCCTCATCTAATAGTCTATCTTGGATGGCCATCCTAGTTCTTGGAACTATAAATTCCATGGGCATAACTACCTCAACCCCAAATGCAAGGCTAAAGGGGGTGTGTACTTAGTCGTGACTTTGTGCGTCGTGCGATATGCCCAAAGTGTTGCGACGGTGAGTTTTTGCTCCCAGTCATTACGACTGGCCTCTACTGTGCAAGTCATTTTTTGGCACAAAGTCTTATTAGAGCTTTTGGCTTAGCCATTTGCTCTAGCGTAGTAGGGTGAGATTTTCTATGGACGATCAAGAATGCACTCATTTGAATATGAATTGTGTCATTGATAAAGTGAGTTCCACGATCACTCACAAATTTGAGTGGGAGGCCAAAGTGTGATATAACATTCTCATACAAGAATTTGCCAGTTACTCTCACGTCAGCCTTCTTGGTAGCCTTGGCTTCTACCCACTTTATGAAATAATCAGTAGCCACAATAATATATCGGGCTTTCATCCCTTTTACCACTGGACTGATAAAATCAATGCCCCATTTCTCTTGTGTATGTTATGATGGCTACTAGATTGGACATTGCATTTTTAGTGGGAGTTGTTAGCCAATATATGGCTAATCCGGGAAAGAGGCATAGGGAGGCGGTTAAGTGCATCATGAGGTACATGAAGGGTACCAGGGAGATGTGCATCTTCTTTGGCAAAGGAGAGATGCATGTACTTGGGTACAAAGATTCAGACTATGCAGGGCATGTGCATAGCAAGAGATCCACTTTTGGTTATGAGTTCACCTTTGCAAATGGTGCAGTGTTGTGGATTTCTCGTGCATAGAAGTGCATTTCTTTGTCTACCACAGAGGCCGAGTATGTTGCAGTCACAAAGGGTTGCAAGGAGGCTATATGGCTTGATCGGCTAATGGGAGATTCGGAGGTTCATACTGGTGTACCGACATTGCAGTGATTCCATGAGTGCTATTCAGCTTACATGGAATCTCGTCTTTCATGCAAAGACCAAACACTTTGAGGTCAGGTACCATTTCTCAGGAAGATACTTGAGGACAAGTGCATAGAGCTTGTTAAGGTTAATATAGATGATAATCCTACAGATATGTTGATGAAGATTCTACCTAGTCAACGGTTTGAGTATTGTCATGTATTGATGGGCAGTGGATAGTATGCTCACTTGCTTTTCTCCCTTAAAGGCATATTAGCCTTTAAGTGGGAGGTTATGGGGGTTAAAGGCCACTGTACCTTAACCCCGGTTATGTACAATACTCAAACACATATATATATGGATGACATAGAAGATTAGGATGTTTTGCACCTAGTAAAACTTGTGTGGCTCTCTTCTGGCTCTCCCTCTCTCTCACCCTCTTCCGTAAATTTTGTTGAGAGCACTCTCTCCATTAAGCTAGTGACTTGCAAAATATATTGGATAGTCTAGATTGTACTCTCATCTCGAACTCCTTCATGAGCAGCCTCTTGACATGAGAGATCTTCTTAATATGGTCACCGGTAAGGATCGAATCGTCCACATATAAGATCAGAGCCAGCCTTTCTCCCCCCTATGTAAAGAGATAGAGATTTGCATTTGAACTCATCGATGCATTGGTACTACGCTCTTAAGGTTTGTTTCAGCCTGTGTAAGGCCTTATTTAGTTTGCATACCTTTGAAGTGGACCCTAGAACCTAAAAACCAAGTGGTTGATCCACATATACCTCCTCCTCCAGGTTTCGTTCAAGAATGCTGACTTCGCATCCATCTGAAATGTGGACCAATTGTGATGGGCAGCCAAAGCGATCATTGTTCGAATAGTGACCATATGGGCCGTGGGGGCAATACACACCCTATTGGAATTTGACTGGTCTCCTATTGTAATAATCTTGACTAACCATCTTTCAAATGTGTAGTAAGCCCCTAAAGTTATATACCCGGGTAGTATACAACCACTCTTCTACATTTCAAAAAGAGACCACCATCGTATCTAAGCAGGGATAAATATAAAGACAATTTACTACTTAAAACTCAACTTCTATTGAAAAGCTGACTGTATTAGAGGGGTGGTCAGCCCCTAAAAAATACCCGGGCAATATATATTCAAGATTTCCAAGAGATCAAGTCTGAGATCTGTGAAGGACTTTATATTTACGCAAGGATTCTTGGACAAGGGCTCGATACTTTACATAGTGAGAGCCTTCCATGGATGATTTTTTCCTCTTAGTTTCATTAAGAAGCGAAACTTTTATATTGGAGTCACAAGTTTGTACGTCCTAATAAAAATAAAGGATTGAAACATTCGCCAAGATTTGAAACTTTTATGGGAAAAAATTTAAACTCTTCAAAATCTTACCAGGTATGAGCATGGCCAACTATTTACTATCCACCTTTTGACCAATTGGTCCCTAACCATGTTCATATTGATGAGGTAGCCTGCACTGACTAGGTACTTCATCCAACATCATGGTGAACCCTTGATTGTAAATAATAATGATCCTCCCCTATGTTTATTGTCTCTATGAGACCCACAAATTTTCCATGCTTCATGAGTGCTACCTATAAGTGGAATAGGGGAGATTCTACAATTGTACATATATAAGCACATAGATGCTTTTAGCATCCTTCATCTTTCACTCCCTCAATTTATTTGGATCTGCTAGTATTGTAACCTACTCTATCATAACCTTTGACATCTATAGGCATGCACTCTGTTCCTACCATGACATCTCAAATTTCCCTTGCCATTTTACTTTCTAGATTGGATAGTTGGTCCCATCCAACTTTCTAGCCTCAGACAGTTTTGGTATAGGTGAGCTTGATGGCATGGTAGAGTGTAGATGCCTTGAAAATCTTGCTTTTGTTTTAATAGAGTGTAAATACACTTGTGACAATTACACTAGACCACCTCTATCTTCCAAAACCTTCCAACTCAATTGGAGATGTAGATCCTCCAATACATTCTCTAGGGGTCTCTCACTAAGTGTCACCTTCTTGATTGTTATACTATGAATGACCTTCCTAGCCCAATTGCCATGTTACACATTACCATTGAATGGGCCTTTCTTGCTATATGAAGTCCAAGACACTATGCATAGAAGAGAAAAATAGGATTATCAGCCCACAAGATTAGTTATAAATATGGATTCTATAGAGTATGTGAACAACCATATGGAAGACATGACGCTTAAATCTAGAAATAAGCAGCAAGATATGACAACAAAATCTTTTAATAGATACAGCCATAGATAGAACCTTAAAATACATACAAACATAGACTCATAACTAGCACACATAGGCTTTCGAAGCACACCAATGCATATTTTTCAACACCCATGCATGATGCATGGTGAAAACCCTCTTTTCCCTATCCCATTCCCTCTTTTCCACCCATCCTCTCAGCCTCTAGTTTGCAACCTTCCTTCCTCAAACTTTGCCTCCTCTCTACCTCCAGCTTACAAAATTCCTTCCTTGAACTTCGCCTCCTCTCAGTGTCCTCAAAATCAGCCTCCTCTTTGCCTCTAGTTATTAAGGGCCTTCCTTCTTTGAACTTTGACATCCTAAAAATCGGCCTCCTCTCTACCTCCAACTTACAACCTTCTTCACCTCACAATTCACCCTCCTCTCATCGTCACATCAAACTCAACGTCTTCTTTGCCTCTGACTTGCTGACTTGTGACCATTTGCCATGAGAGCATGCACAGTAGCCAGGCTGACTAGTTTAGAATTGTGGTTCATGTACTCTCAAGGGTGATTGAAATAGGCAAACGGTTTGGTGATATATCTATAAATGGAAGAACCCAGTCACCAACTACTCTTCTTTTACCCTTTGGTTATCATCCTTGTGTATGTGATGCCACCCCTCTAGGCAAAAAATGATCCATTGTAACTATTCTTCCATCGATAAATATCACCAAATCATTTTCCTATTGGAATCATAATGCTATCCAATCCACATCAAACTCTATGAATACATGCTATGTTTTCCCCATCATATTTCATGAGGCAATTTGACATTTGTTTGATTACATCAAAGAAAGATTCTAAAGGCCAAGCAACAATTGACACTTTTGTTGATGAAAATACTAACTTTGATAAATTTCTAGAGAGATTATTGACAATAATATCAGTGAATAGTGTAGTGCCAAAAACTTTCACTATTTGGATCCATCTTATGCATTTTTTATCATCGAGGTGGAATTTTGTGACATAGTGTAATAGGCCAATGTTCTTTTTGTAGATGTCTTCAAGCTCACTAGGCATCCAAAGAAGAGACTAGTAGAGGGAATATTTATCAAAAGGCCTTGTGTAATTATGCATGACGTAAAGGACAAATAAGGAGACTACAAACCATATCAGTGAAAACATAAATAGATATGGTCACTTTTAGCGTTAACCTGAGGTTGAGTTGAATGATGAGATACAAATTTCATTTTAGCAATATTTGTGAGTTGATTCACTAAATTATTTTCATGTATTAAAATCCCCTTCTTGTATGTGACTTTTTTGAGTCTATTCACTATATTCTTTTCATGCAAGGAGATGAACTTGTTATGGAAAGTTTGAGAGCACATGCATTGTATAATCATCCTCATGAGTTAAGGTTGACCCAAGGATATTGAGATGCTCTAAGGGAAGATCAAGAGCTAAGAGAGCAAGATAACAGAACATTAAAGATGAGGATACATTGAATAAGGATGAAATAATATAGGACATGATAAGAACTTACTTTGATCCTCCTTCACCCCAGGATGAAAGAGATGAACTTGAAGATGTTAAAGCAATTAGGGAGGACCCAGTCCCACCCACCCCCTAACCATAACATGAGTCTTGAGGAGAAGAGCTTATGACATGAAGCAAGAACCATGTTATATGAGGGGGAAAGCAAATCTTGTCATGCCAACCATTCTTCTAATCTTAAATTTACAAGCAACGATAGTCAGACAATATAGTTGCTTGGGTTAACATTGTCACATTTTGCACCTTCTTCCAAACTCTTGTACATATGTGCAGTGCACCCATTCATTTTGGTAGAAGATGCCTTGGAGCATAGGTAGCCCAAGAGGGTTGTAATACTAGAAGTAAGATAGTAGAATGGCAGGAAGAGAAGTGACATCATAGGGTTGGCCCTCCCTTTAAAATGTGATTTGTATAAAAGGCTAAAAGTCAAACTTTCGTGAAGTTTGAGGAATACAAGCTCTTTTTTTAAAAGAGTTTAAGTTCTTTTTTTTTTAAGAGTTTAAGTTCTTCTTGCTCTCACCTTTGTGAATGCCTCTCATCCCCCTTC
Organism: Dipteris shenzhenensis; assembly: GCF_047967505.1. Taxonomy (NCBI): domain Eukaryota; kingdom Viridiplantae; phylum Streptophyta; class Polypodiopsida; order Gleicheniales; family Dipteridaceae; genus Dipteris; species Dipteris shenzhenensis. The sequence continues at coordinate 43,433,725 of NC_141625.1, forward strand.
CCTTCACTTGCTTCTTGCCGCCCCTCTCCCTCTCCCTTCTCCACTTCTTCTCTTGAGGATTCACATTGTCACAACTCCAAAATCCATTTGCTTAACAATCGTTGCCTTTACATGCTTGCATTTCTCCAACAAGGAGTAGCATTGAGTAGGAGCCTGTAATGGCATTTCTTCAAGATCACCACCATGACATGTGAGTCACCACTGGACCACACATTTTTGGCACTCTTGCTAGGGAGTACAAGGTATGCTTTTGCTTGCGTGTGCTTCCTTTGTCATCTCCCATTTCCTAACACTTAGTAGCTAGGTGAAAAGTGCTTGGTGTACAAATCTAGAAAATGGTAGAGGGAATCATTGCTAAACCTTGTGTGTAGTCTCATCTCTTAGAAAAGTTGATATGAGATGATTGGTGTGTGTTTCAAGGTCTTGGGAATGTCGAGCAGTCCCTTTTTGGAACAAAACACTCTATTTTGCTCTATACTTGCGTGTCTTTTGCCATTTTTTGTTCTTTATTGTTGCTTCATGCTTGTTAATAGGTAGACTAGGTAGAAAAGTACTCAAGCACTTCAATACTGCACATTGAAGGCTCTAATAACCTCTCAAAATTTTACAAGTTTTGACAGCCACAGAGTTTAGGAGAGACATGATGTGTTGATCCTAACCCAGCATATGCTACAATATAACCCAATGCACATTGGGTTAATAGGAATTATGCATATCTTACAAGAAGAATAGGTCTAAGTGGACAATTGACATCTCCTCGTACAAGATGTCCACCATCTTCTTGGTGCATTCAACCCCCCTTTCCGAATTTGCAATGGAGTGATGATAGAGAACTACACGAATGCGGATGGTTTTGGCTTCTCTATTTTTTTGCAATGTTGAAACCCAAATTAGGTAAAAATGACCAAACATACAAGAAATATTTGCAGATCATAAAGCACAAAATTATTCATAACTCCATGTCATGTCAAAGCCGGTTGTCTTGACATTAGAGCATTGTAAGTGTGTCAAGGCTTGCCATTTATGAAATAGTATCATAACCAAGTAAGGTGCAAGAATGAAAGACAAGAGATTTCACTATGTTTCTTAAATAAATTAGAAGTAGAAAGCATACCTCAGCCACTTCCATTGTATCCAAACCATCATCCCGGGAATCAAGCATTCTCTTAGTTTATTATGCATTAAATAAAATGAGTCTCAATTTTAGTAAATAACTTCATTGCATTACATAGACAATCCATGAAAGATGCAAGTATGTCCCCACCAATGATTCATCTCTTGGGCCATTGTGGAGCTCTTTGGACGGACAGCTCATGGCCAGCATAAATCTCTATAATATCCTTAATCACAGATTCACTATTGCCCTCTTTTTGAAAATCAATACAATATTAAGTTAGAAAAACTAGATCTGCCAAATGTACTGACAAACAAATTAATACAGAAAAGTTAGTGACTTCGATTGGTTTGTCTTTGCATAGACAAAGGGTCTCAACTATGTTATTAGCTCCGAAGCACCATCCAGGCTGGCAGCTTCTCACTTAGGCGACCAATAAAGGCCAGAAGGATAGGCTATAGCAACAAGAGTCAAGACCCAAAGGAATATTTTGGGAGAAAATATCAACTTGGCCAAGCCCAATGATGCACTCAAGTTGGAGTACTTTAATCAGGTCGACAGCCTGATTTGGTAGACAAGATCAATTAACCCCGATAGGCATGCAACAAGCCAACTAGTCAGTTCTACTAAGACCAACCAGGTATGAACAGTCAATCTGTGAATTGGCCGACCTTCTAGAAGACTCCCTTATTTTAGTCAACAAGCCATTATTACTAGCCAACAAAGGGCCCTTTACTCCCACATCTTGAATGTGATAGTAATCATATTGCTAGCTTAGTCTGCATGGTCCACCTTCCCAATGGATGTGAATTCATTTTCCTAAAAGAGACCTCAAAGAATAGCTTTATGTGGAGTGACCAATTGGAGTGTGGATCCAAGGTGATAGTGTGTGGTTTGATGAAAGTATTGTAATTAAAGGATGGCTATTTAATTCTTTAGTTCTTACCATGCTATCACATGTCACCTTTATTCAATTAAAAGTGACAGTGTGTGGTTCAATGAAAGTACTTTGATTAAAGGATGGCTATTCAATCCTTTATTTCTTACCATGCTATCACACATAGATGGATGATACAAATCTTTCTACTGCCAACCCATATTAGATAATCTGACATCTACATTCTCGCACTCTTCCTCAACCTTGTCATTACTTTCTTCGGTTTCATTTTGTGGTGCACCGCAAATTATAAATGCTCACAAGCCATCCCATATCTTCCTAGACATACGGTGTGATGGCAATACAAATATGTATTTTCTCATTTGCATAAAGATCTCTACTATCTATCACAAATTGTAATTGAGCTATATGCATATTCTTTCTATTAATTGTGCACTCATGTTTGGGGCACCTCATTGTCCGCACATCAGACTCCTATGTAAAAACCAATTGCAATGTTGTTCCTCTTCTAAACTCAAACCTTCGATAGATATATCATTTCGTAATATATAGGTGCTCCAACACAAAAAGGTTCTTACCATGGAAACATGGGTTGACAAATAAAACAAGCCCTCCTCTATAGGAGAAACTGGCCTCTTCCTACAACACTTGGATTTGACCTATGACAAACAAGAAATAGAACGTAGTATTGAGTGGCCATAAACATGAAAAAAAGCCTAAAGAAAACAAGTAGACACTAACCACATCTAGTGATGTAATACTCCATATGTCAAGATAATGTCTTATGGCCTCTTATGGAAAGATGTACTTCTCCTGAACCCATGCATCCTTCTCTTTCACAATCCGGCTCCTTTGTTCCCACTCCAACAAGTTGTGAAATGCAGAGATGTATTCTTGCGTTTTGACTAACCAAGCGGGTTGGGTAAAGTCCATGGGGTTCCAATATTCAACCACATCATGGATGGCATTGTGTTGCTATGTGTGTACATAGTCCTCACATGATGCAAGCAATTAGAGAATTTCATACATCAACTCATCATTCAAGGCTTTCAACCTCCTAATAGACAAAGCGGGCATGAAACCTGCAAATCCACAAAAGGAACCAAGCGATGGATGCACATAAAAAAGGACAGCAAGAATTGGCCTCTCAAGCTCTATAAATGCATGCATTTGTACCAAGTGCACCCATTGTTTTCCATATAACAATTTTCTTTTCTTTTGGCACACCTGGGCATTCTTCATGCACTTATATTCTCTGCTCTTCCTTCTACCTCCTGCTTTCTTACTTTATCATGCAGGCTGCATCTTCCCTCTCTGCTCTTCCTTTTATCTCCTGCTTGCTTACTCCATCATGCGGGTTGCATCTTCACATTAAGATCTTCCCTCTTTCTACGACTTATCTTAGCATGTGAGATGGTAGTGTGTATCCTATCCCCCCCTATACGTGTTTTTCAAGCTTTCTCCTCTCAGAATATGCCTTATTATAGCCATGCAAGCCACAATTCCATTGGGTGCATCCATGTGCATCTTAAGCCTAGGAGGCAACCACGACTACAAGTTCATAGAGAAGAAGAAAATCTCATTGTCATTTGACTTATGATAAAACAAAAATATTGATTCAAATACAAATAGAAGATGAAATGTACTTATACAAGTGCTCTGTAGATCACTAGAATTAGCTGCATCAAAGTGATGCACCGTCTTAAAGTGTGTGAGAATTGAATTTGTTGGACCATCTAGATCTAGGGTTTCCATCCCCAAGTATCTAGGAGCACTGCACTCCCACATTGGATTGCCTCTAACCAATGGGACCTCCACTCTGCCAACTCCAATGTGACAAATTCTTGCATATATTCGGAGATACTTGAAATGTGACCCACTTTGCCAATTCCAATGAGTGGCAAAATCCTACATATACTCAAAGATACTTGAAATGTGGTTGTATAGAGACATTGAGATTGAGAATATTAGGGACTTTGCATGTCAATCTCACCCCAAAAATCGATAGTGAAATTGCTTGTTGCCCTGTCTCTTTTGTATGCATTGTTTTGCCCTTAGAGGTCAATATGTTTGGGGCTCTCTTGATCGAATCTTCTTACAACATGTAAATATTGCAAGGAAAGAAGATAAACACATACAATGAAGGTTAGGCATGTTTTGGTTAGTGTAAATCAATGGCGCTAGCACACACCTGAGCACAAAGTGGGCCTCCTTTTTTGGGGATTAAATGGATTCGTATGTACTTCCAGTTCTTAATGATAAAGGACTATGCTTCCATTTTGGTCTAACATGTATATACTTTGGGGTAGTAGTTCAACCCATTCCTAGTTAAGGGGGTGTGGGATTGCAGTCGGTGGTTTGGTCTTCTACTTCTTGAGTTGTGTTGCATGGTGCTCGGTGACTCCTTACTGGTTCTTGGCGACTTTACTATTCACTAGCTAGCTCAACATGATGGCTTTGCTCCTCTACCTTGCTGCGGAACCCTTTTTGTGACCCTTTCCTTATGGCATCTTATCTTCTCACAACCCTTCCCTTATGCTATTGTAGCTCCTGGTTTCTTGTTTCTCCTTATGCACTGTGATTACTCTGGTCATGGCTTTTCCTCCAATAAAAAGTCTGGACCTAAAGCGTGGTATGCAGCCTGTTGATAGATCCCTTAGTGCTTCCTTCTTGCATGGCAGCTCGGCTAGGTTCACATTCGACCCTTCATTCGAGATCTTCAAGCTTGCTCTATTGTACTGGTCTTGAGTCTCCATTTTCTTGAGCCTGCATAGTAACTGGTCTCGAGTCTTCATTTTCTTCGAAGTCACACAATGAGGTGTGGTTTTACTTGCTATAAACACATGTCTTTCTTTTTTCTTTTTTTTAAAAACCTTATCATAAAGGTGCTCTTAAGTTTTCTTCCCTTTTAAGGTTCTTTTGTGTAGTCAACTATATGGTTGACTGGTTTTTTTTTGCTTTTTTTCCTTCTTTTAACCATTAAACTCCCTTGGTAGTTGAAAATTTTGCCTTCTTCCACTTTTTATATATTCATATAACCTATTACAATAATTTATGTGTTAAAAAGATGATGAAGGATAGTTCCTTATTTAATACTTTTAGGTTATTTTTAGGGAAGGTGTGGATGACCCTCTTCCCTATTTGTATTTCCTTTAGCTTTTTGTAGTTATAATCTAATTTTGGTGTCCCTTAAAGTTATTTTCTTAATTATTGTGTAAATTTAATTTCTCTTTGTTGCCTTTGTAGTAAAATTTATGGTATAAGGTAAATTGATTAATTCATATCAATGTTTTCAAAGAGTCAATCAAATTGCTCTTTTTAAAGTAATTCAATTTCTTTTAATGTTTTCCTTTTAATTCTTTGTCTAATTTATTTATTATGTTAATTGCTATAAGTTAGGCTTTTTTACACAAGGGAGTTCTTTGTCCCCTAGATTTTCTTTGTCTTACATGCATAGTTTAATAGAGAAATTTGTTGTTGTTTCCTTAAATTATTGGGTCTAAATCACCTTTTCCCTTGGTCCTTAACAAGTTTTGGTTTGATTTTTTCATTCTATTGCTTTTATTTTTTATTTTTTATTAATTCTTTTTCCTTGTTTAAACTAATCTTTTCAATTCCCCTAGTTAGATGATCTTCCCTTTTTTTCCTTCAATAAATTTCCTTAATTTATTTGTTGGTTAAATTAATTAATTGCCACTAATACATATAGAAATTCTTAAGCAAGTTGGTTTATTTTTCCTCTAAAAAAAATCTTTGTCTAGACCACCCTTGTTGTGCAAAGATGGGTGAGGAATACCCCCCATATTTAATTCTTTCTTAAAAGGTTGTGGACTACTCCCTTTAACAAGGTGTAAATTTTTCTCATAAGATCGTGCTTCTTCTCTTGGTCTATTGTATATGATGTTTCTTCTTATGTATGCAGATTAACCCCGTTGTTTTGTAATCACACTTTATATGTAACAAGCCAAGGAATACAGGCATTACTTGTCTACCCAAGCTCAACTTTATTGTTCTAATAAATGGTTAGTTTGGATGGTGGCAGGTAAGTGGACCCTGACCTCGAAGCCTAGACTACCTGACGAATTTAACAAATTTGTACTAATTCTTTGCTTAAGTTTGCAAACCCAATTTAAAGAAAAATTCTATTGCGAATTCTCTTACTCAGGTCCTTACCAAATGTTTGGATTACATTATTGTCAAATTTTACTTCAATTTTGTTTTCCTAAACTTTTCAATCCATTTCTCATATGCAACTTTTAATAATTATCCAAATGATTGAATTAATTGTATGGTTCATTTATTGATGGGATTATTAAATCCAAACACATACACACACACACACTTTCTATACTCTCTCTATCTATCTCTCTCTCTCTCTCTCTCTCTCTCTCTCTCTCTCTCTCTCTCTCTTCCAATTTCTTCAACACACTGGTGTACCTTCATGACACCTCATTCTAAGCTAGCAGAACCTATCGATGTATCTCGTGTAGTTGGCCAACCTCCTTGATGCAAGCTTCTTCTTCTTACTCGGCTCTCCCTTGGTATTCATGGGCTCACCATAAACTTTACTGCTATCTCTGAGGAGT